>NW_010327356.1:390-39248 GCF_000700745.2 Antrostomus carolinensis | reverse complement strand
GGCAGATGAAACGTTGGCTGCTGGGAATTCTCCAGCTCAGCTTCACAGACCCAACGCATGTCTGAGCTGCTGTGCCCTGTCTCCAAAACCCATCCTCTGTCTTGTCTTGCTAGATGCTTTCTCTAGTTGTTGCTGTAGTACTCCAGATAATAACAAAGCCTCTGAAACGTTGGAATTTCCCTTCTCTCTTTGATGAAGATCAAGGGGAGAGTTATGTCCCTGCATGTAGGATAATAAGCAGCACAAGTTTACTCTGTCTATACACAGTGTGAGGAAGTTAGTTGTTATCTTTGTTTTTCTAGAGGAAACGTGTGAGCCAAGACTGTCGAGAGAAGCGCATTCGTCGGGGTGATGTTGTCTGCAAGAGCAGCTGAATGGGGTGCGCAGCTTCTGATTTGGGCTTCAGCAGAAAACGTCTGATTTGGTTTAACTGAGACTCTTCACAAGGCAAAATCATCCTTTTATTTTCCCAAAGTTTTCCTTTTCATTTTCTCAATTTGAAATCCTTTTAATTTGGGAGAAGAAGAAAATAGTTATAAGTTTCAATACTGACTCGTTTCAAAATCTAAAGCATCCTTTTTGATCTAACATTTTGGCTAATTAAATAGTAAACCCTTTTGTCTTACACATTACAAAACATTAAGAGCTTTCTCAAATTCACTGATGTTTTTATTAGTCTCTGAAATTCTTGTGGAATAGAAAAACCATCTCCCATCCCGCTCTGCTGTGTCAGTTAATGTGTGAGCAATCACAGTATGGCATATTCACCGAGAAGCATATACAAATTGAATCTCTACGTGTGGTTGTCAGGAAACAAAACATGCTCGATATCTGTTTCAAACACAATTTTGATTTTTAGCAAAGCTTTTGTGGAAAACTTAGCAACAAAGAAATAAAAATGACTCCTGCAATTTGGGACTAGGTAAACAAGACATGTAAAAATCCATGGAAATACTGTACAGTCATCTCTAGGGATGATTTCTCACATGCAAACTCATCCTTAGTGAAGGGAGGAATGAGGCCAGATCCCACTCCCTGGTATCTCCCACTCCCTGGGATCTCAAATCTCGCTCAAGTCATTCCAACATTTCCCATTTGCAACTGGATCAGTCTGGGGGATGATCACGGCTTCTGAATTTGATGTAGGCACCAGCCGAAGCTGCCGGGCTCAGCAGCAGTTCATGTAAGCATCTTTCATCTCCTGGGTGGTCCTCGAGTCAGAGCCCTCATCTCCTCTTTCCCCCTCTTTTCTCAAACTAGACATTTGCTGATGCCATTGTTTAATCCAGCCAGGGATCTGCTCCATTTTCCATGCTCCAAGGTAATTTTGGCTAGGCTGCTCTGTTCTTACATGCCAGTTAAAAACCACAGACTCAGGCAGGTCTCCTTCCATGGGGCATTTGTAATCCTGTGAGGTTGGTGTGTAATAAATCTCCTCTCCTGTCTGGTTTTTACTGGGGGAAGCTGGTGGTGTAAAATCGCAGCCCTTCCTCCGCCTGGAAGCAGCTGACAAACAGCTCTTCTGATAATTCCTTCCAGATGGGGCCAAGCCAGCATTTTTCCAACACAGAGCTCTGCAAATGCAATGGGCCCTTCCTCGCTCTCCAGTCCCTGCAGCGTGGTGGAAGAAGTCCTACCACTGTGGGATTTCAGAGTACAGAGAAGCTCCTGGGCTCAGCAGATCGCGGTACGTGCCGTCGCTGTGAAGGTATGTCCACATCACAAACGCTGTCATGCAGCAAAGCAATCCTGGATACATCCAGTGGAACAAACCTGTTGGGCTTTTGGTGGTCTCCATTCCTCTACCCACTTGGTAGATCTCCATAAACAGAGTCATATCTCCCCAGTCTGTCCCTTACCAACTCTCTGTGTGTGACTACATCGTGAGAGGCAGGAGGTGATTGAAAATTGTCATGGGCAGCTCTCAGCTCTCCAAGATGGGACAAGGAGTCACCAGGCTCCATCTGCTCTGCAGCAGTGAGGGCAAGTATCACCCAACCCTGAGGAGCTGACAGCGGGTTGGGATAATGAGAACATCACACCAGTTTAAGGAGAGAATTAATACTCTGCCCTGTGGCTGCACCCGTGCTGGGGTGTAAGGCAGCACATGCTCATATATAAAATAGGGAATTCTTTACTCTGGCTGCAGGACACGAGCAGATGCTGCTGCTTGATGATGCAGGACAGAAGAGACTGAGTCATCGAACACAACCCCTCTGGTCATGAGCTTCTGGCCTCATAATCCTCTTTCAGAAACCACACTCCATCCTACGGTACTTATGATTTTGTTCCCATTTTATTCCCATGAGGATCCTGGTTCAGAGCACTGGGACTGTGCTCTGAGGTAGGGATGTCTTTGTGTTCCCAGCCTGCATTTATTCACATCCAGGCAACACAACCACCCTCACCTCCTGCAGCGTTCACTGATGAACGGGGACAGGGGTTCTGCTCTGGTCCCCACCTTCATTTCCTCAGGCTGTGTGGGTGTCCTGGTTTCACTGAGACAGAATAATAGAATTAATTCTCAGTCAGATAAGCTGCATTTTTGAGAAGACTCCAGCACTCAATTTGGTGAGAACAAAGTTGATATGACAGTAGTCTGCCAGCCGTGGTATGTGGGTTTCCACAGTCACCAAGGTCTTCAGCAGTTTCGAGTTAGCCAGGTGCTAAGGTGAGGAGGAGCAGAAGCCAGGGCAGCTCACCCAAGCTGGCCAACAGAAGTGTTCCATACCACAATAAATTATAAATTGGAAAGTTTGAGGACGTTCTCTCTTCCCCAGTGCTTGCCATCCCTGGAGGGTCTCGTACATCATTCTGCTCCCAAGGTCAACTCTCCCACTTGTTGAGACTGTCACACTTTTGCCAGCTGGGTATAACTGTGTATTTTACATTGGTATTAATAGTAGTTTTTATTTCATTGAATCTGTTTTCATTTCAACCCCTGGGTCTCTTTTTCTTTTTCCCAAATCCTCCTTCCAGGTGGAGAGGGGTCATTGGGTGACAGAACAGATGACTAATCCAAGATGATGGGTCATACACTTTTTTGGGTTTCAAACATGCTCAGCACCCCCAAGCAACATCCCTCAGCACCCTGGATCCATAAATGCCCACCCTGTACGACAGGTGCCTGAAGCAACAAATAAAACCTGGGTCTGGAGGTTTTCAGGATGTTCCAGAGCATCTGCTCTCCATGTTCTTGCTTCTGTGCCATGGAAAACCTCTCCTTCAAAGAGAGGAGGAACAAGGATGCAGTCAGTGACTGGCAACCCCCCAACTATGCTGGTACATAAAACCTGCCTGGCTGCACACGTTTCCCAGCTGTTTGCCTGAAAACAGAACCCAGCAGGGTCGAGCTGCCTGCCGTGGGTGGGCTGGAAGGAGGATCCAGCCTGTGAGAAAAATAAAATTGGTAGCAGAATATGAAAAGCTTTTTTTTATTATTATTTTATTTTTCCCTCCCCCTGCGCCCCATGGGCACAGTGGGCTCTCACCCCTATCATCTCTCCACAGCCTAATTGTGCCAAGGCAATCGCCGTCGTGTACCCGCCACGCTGCCGTGAGGACCATCACCACGTGCTGGGTTTGCTGCTAGCGTGGGTCTCTTCAGGTTGTGAGAAAAGCAGGTCAAGCACGTAAACACGTGGCTGCCTTTCACACAAGCTGTTTTGCGCCGTTCTCTAGCAGAAGAGATTTCCCTTGATCGTAGGAAGTTCCTAGAGCGGCCAGAGCTACAAAGCAAGGATTTAAAAGCATCTATGAGTGTTGGAATTGAGATTAAGTCCTCCTGCTTTAGGGCATAAGTGAAACTCTAAAGGAGGGCACAGGATGGAAATTTTCCTTGGAGGAGATTATGCTAGGAACTTCAAAAAGGGTTTTGATTTGAGAGGTGGGGTTTTGCATCTTTGTCTTCAACAGCTGATACTGTGGGCTATCGGAGATGGAGTGACCAAGGGACGTCTCAAATACCCACTTTCTGCTGCCTACAAGAGATGTGTTTTGGGAGGAAAGGGGGTGCCTGCGATTCATTCATGGAGGATTGTGTGGCAGGGTCTAGTTGGGGATGTAACACATAGTGAGGGTCCTTTTGAGGATGGTTTCTATGAGGTGTGGGACCCACAACTCCCTCTCTCCTGCTCACTAGCCCTGGGTGCCCAGCACGGCTCGCAGAGCAGCCCGACTGCCTGCATCTGCTGTAGAGGCTGAGGGCAAGGGGGAAAGCCTGGTGCTGCATTGTGGTGGCCCAGGATGCCCAGCTGGTGGGGAGGATGAGACCCCAACCTCATGGTCAGTGTGGAAGACTTGTCCTACTCCGAATCTGCCTGTTCCTGCATCCCTGTGTTATAGCAGGACATAAGATGGCCCAATCTCAAGGCACTTTTCAAAAACATGTCAGTAATTCTCATTATCCTCAGCGCAAGGACCACGGGCCAGCTTTCAGCAGCAGTTGGCTCCTTTTCAGGCCAAAATTTCAGTCTTCTGTTGATGCTTTCTTTCAGCTGAAGGAAGAAGGAGGTTGAGTTTTGTTTGGATTGTCCCTGGCAAAAAGAGAAAGCGCCTACGCATTCCATGTGCTTTGCAGGCTGATCCAAAGCCTGGTGGATACGTTCCCTTTGACTTCAACGCAGTTTGAATTTCGGCCGACTGTACTGAATGATATCACCGCTACGCTGAATGGCTTCTGCTGCTGCCGGCTTGAAATTGGAATGACCTCATGGTACTGGTAGTTTCTGTGATCTGCCTCGTTTGCTTGTGTCCCCAGAAGACGGTTTGTTTGATGAGCTGCACCTACTACCTGGAGATGGAAGAAGAGACAACCACAGACATAACCCCAACAGGGTCCTCCTGAGCTGCTGAAATCCCTCCTGCCTGAAGATGGAGAGCAATACAGACACAAATTCTTATCCTTTCAAGTGTGCAGTTGTCCTCAGACAACTTGAAAAGTGCAGGGTTTTTTCCACCAGCTCAACTGCTGGAGATATTTCTTCCCATTTCCAAACCTGAGTTATAACTTGGATGTTTTTGCTCCAGCAAATAACAAAATGAAGCAACTGATTGACAGCCAGGGTGGCCGTTGTTTGTAACGATGCTCTAAATGAGTTGATGACGTTTGATAACATAGGAAAGATTTTTCTGGAGGGCGGTGGGAAGGACAGCAGCTGCCTTGGTGTTCTTGGCTTTGCCAGCTCAGCTCTCTGCAGGTTCGTTGTTGCGGTTTGTTCCAGCAGTCCTCCAGGCATGTTGAATTCCTACAGGCTGGATCTTTCTGCTTGAAGTGATGGGATTTTGGCAGAGTGTTTTCCTTTGGAGAAAGGCTAGCTGGAGTTGGCAGATAGGACCATGTGTGCCACCCACGTTGTGATTTCAATGAGGCGGGATGATGCTCGTCGTGGATGGGGTTAGAGACGGGCCCCGCGCTGTTTTTCTGCTCATGGCAGGCAGGACGTGGCCAGGCTGATTCTTGCCTTGAGCCAGCGCGTGTATTTGTTCACTTTCAGCAAAGTTATTCTTGGCCTGTGCTGCTCTGAGGTGATGAAAAATAGGCCCTTCTGGGTATAAAAATGTTTTCATTTTAGAGTGTTTGCAAAGCCAAGCCAAGGATGACAAAAGCAAAGACCCCCCCAAGCAAAGAAACACTCGGTATGTGCATCTTCCAGAGCGTTTCAGACCCAGGCTGTGCTGAGAGGTATGTGTTGGGATGAAACCCTGAGGGAACATGGTCTGGAGAAGCTGTGGGTTCCAAAGTCACTGAGCACAGCTTTGTGGGTCAGGATACATCCCATTTAACACCATGCTGAGGCTAAATCTGGGTTATTTGGTAACTTGGGATGTGCAGTTGTTGGACCAAGTGTTGACTGTGGTGTGTCTATAGGGTTTGTCTATAGGTTGTCTATAGAAGACCAAGCTTCTATAACATGGCTTTGTCATGCTGTCCCATGCCTGCAAACACCTCATCAGTCTCCCCCTGCCTCCCTTTACCCTTCCCTCCTACAAATTAGATAAAAACTACCCCAATAAAGCATTCCTATTGACTTCACCAGGGTGTTTTGAGAATTAATTAACAGTTGGCAGAACGTACTGAGATCAATGGATGAAAGCAGCTATAGATATGCAAAGCAGCATCATTATGCAAAGATAAAATTTAGAACCTTTGTAAAATAAGTGTTAAAATGAATGTATCGCAGCGTGTGCCCGGCTCCGCTCAGCTCCTGGGCCCTCCCATTCGATCACCTGATAATCCCGAGGGAAACAGGAAGAAAATGAGATTTATGGGAAAGTGTGAAAATGCAGAGGCAAGGTCTTAAAATCAGATTAAGAACAAAAAAAAAAACCAAAAAACAATCAAAAAAAAAAGAGAGAAGCTGTAAAAGAAAAGAAAGAACTTTTCCTCCTTATCTCTTGGAGGTCTATAAACTCCTGTGTACAAACTATAAACTGCAACCTAATGAAAAGCCAGAATCAGGTTTCAGAATACTCACATTTTATTTATTTCCTTTATTTATTTATTTATTTTGCACAGGGAAAAAAAAAAAATTGTGGGGAAAAAAAAAATAATAAATTCAGGTATCATTTAAAAAGAAAAATGCCTGAGAAGGGACACACTCCATCAAGTAATTAAATATGTAACAGAGGTGCAATATTCTCAATTAACTACAAAGGTGTGCTTCCACTTCTAATTGCTGACAGTTTCTTTTCGTGCTTATGTCCAGATTAATTGTCTTCAATCAGTAGCTGGTTAGCTTGATAATGTAATGTTTGAAGTGGAGGTGGTAATTACTTTGATTATGTGGGGTTTTGTTTTTTTTTTTTATTTTACAAATAGTAGTTGGAGGTTGAGCCTCAGGTTTGGAGTAGCAGCTAAAAAAAAAGAAGATAAATGGAGGAAAAATGAGAGAAGTTGCTTTTAGGAGCTGGGGAGGTGAGGAGGAGGCAGCGGGATAGGGCTGTTGGCAGCTGGATCCCTTCCCAGGCGTCCTGGGAATCAAAATCTTTTGGGTTTTTTATTTTGTTTATTTTTTTTTTCACTGACGTGGGAAAGACCAAGGGCAGGAGGCTGAGTTTGCAATTCAAACCCTGCCTTCCCATCTCCCTCTCAGCTCTTGGCAGCTGAGAGCTCTCCTCACTGGAGCTGAGGGATTCCCAAGCTTTTATCCTTTGCTGGCTGTCAGCTCTCTGGTATGAGGTGAAGTCACCTCCTTCCACTCTCCTGCCCCTCCTGCCACTCACGACAGCCCACCGTGGCCACTCTCTCCCTGAGAGCGTTCCTCAACCTTCCCTCCCTGCTGCTCTCTCCTTTGATCTTTGCTTTCTCCCATCTCCAGGGCTGTTCGCAGAGCTGAGCCGGGTCCAGGAGGAGCATACGTAGGAATTGGATAAGGAACAGGATCCACTGGCCTGAAAGAATATTTGGGCTGTGCCAAAGCTGCCTTCCTTAGAGCGATGCTCTGGTGCGTGCTGGGCCAGCACCTGGGCTCAGGGCGGGAGCCTGCCAGCCCTCCCATCCCTCCGGCCACGCAGCCTCATGCTCCCCCTTCCCTCTCCTCGTCCCCTGGGTCTCTCCTACTTTTCCCACAGCCAGACCAAGAGCTGGGCTGAAAGGCAGCGTGTGGGTGCAGAGGGACAGGCACCGAAACGAGCCGTGTGGCTTTTCCTCAAGAGTCAGATTGCTCTCTCCTCATAATTAAATTGGGAGGCAGGAATCAATTTCCCAGGGGTGGAGGCTTTGCCAGAACCTCTCCATCTGCGATCGTTTGTGAACGCCGCACGCTCGAGCGAGTCCGAGGCACCATCGGCGGATGATGGGGACACGAGGATGATGGAGATGGCGTGGGGACAGGTTAATTTGCTGGAGATAAACATGGGTTAAGGGTCACACTGGCGAGGTGGGAGGTTTATCCTGAGGTTTTTGAAGCTGAGGAGCAATGGGTGACTGTGCCAGCTGTCAGGAAGGCCAGATGCTGCCCGTTTTAACTCTTCAGCAGCGATGGTGTCACTTGTCAGCGCAGCTCTGGGTCCCTCTGGAAAAGGCTTTCAATGGCTTGTACCTCCCAGCAAGAGAGAGTTACTTTTTAGATAATTAATGCAAATGGGTAAACTGAGGCACAGACTCTTTATTCAGCGTTTGCACAAAAGAACCTTCTCTGGTGCATTTTTTTCCCCTGTTTTTTCCTGTTTTCCACCTTGCTCTCCTGTCTTAGGGCAAAAGCATGTCAGGGATTTGCAGGGATGCTTCTCCCCAGTGTGCCTTGCCACGTCCTTCTTGTCCTTCCTCCAGGTCTGCTGGGTCTCACTGGACTCATCAACCCTCTCAGGTGGGAGCTGTAACTTCTGCAGCACTTTATATGGTGGATCCCAAATTTAAGCACACCCTAACGTGAAGGTGAGTGTTTTATGAAGCGAACACTAATAAAATCCTCTCTTTCAGCTGCGCATCATCACGTGGCTCTTTTAATGTCACAGTTAGGGGAGATGATTACATTCCATAGTTGATAATGGTGCTCCTGAATTTTTCGACTCCCTTTGCTTGTGAAGCTGAGTTTCCGTGGTTACCGGGTCCGGGGTTCTGAGTCGTAGAAAAATTAGAATCATTAAAAAAGAAAAAAAAAAAACCCAAAACAAAAACAAAAAACCTGATCAAAATGATCTGAAACGGCTCATTTTGCAAAACGGGCACTCCCAGTTTTAAGGTCTTCAGAAAACCTATTGTTGAGGTGTTAACCCAGCTCATCTTGGGACAGGGCTGAAATTACTGGGAACTTTATCCAGCACCGAAGCTGCGATGGTGTTGCCAGCTCAGGGCGGGTGTTTGTGTCGCAGGGTTCCTGAGCAACAGGGGTGTTCAGTCTCTTTCTTTTTTCTTTCTTTCTTTTTCTTTTTTTTTAAATATAAAATTTTATCCACCTACTTCTCCAGGGAAAGCTGTTTTGTAGTAAGTTTTGCAAAATTGAACCAAAAAGAAGGGAAGTGTTTGGAGCATTTCCAGCCTGTCCAAACGAGCGGTGGCTGATGGGGTGGGATGTGGGCAGGGGTGCCTGATGAACACAGCTCATGGTCCAGCTCCTGGAATGGTCCCTGAAGTCCCAGGCACATCCAGATCCCTCATCCCAGTTCTCTCCCTCACTGAGCAGGATGCTGTTGCCTCTCCCCAGTCATTGCTTTAACCCTTCAAAGCCCAGTTGACCTTGCAGGAGCAGTTTTATCCTCCAAGGGGGTCCCTTGGACAACGTGCTTTGTGAAATCCCCCATCCGAACCTCCAAACTGCAACAAATCCCCAAATCTCCCCACCATGGGCCCAAATTCCATCACCTTGTGTCTGGGGGCATGGAGGTGGCTGCACTTGGCCATACTCCTCCTCACCCCACGTCTGGGTGGCACAGGGGAAGGAGGGAGGGCTCCCACTCTTGGATGGATGGGAGGGGAGATGGGGTGCTGGCAGAAAGCTGGAGCAGAGCCTGGGCTGCAGTGGGGTCACAGTCAACACCACTTGGCTCCTGCCAGGGATGACACGAGTGAGTCCCCTCCGTGGTGATCCCAGTGGCTTGGCCACCACTGAGGGCAACATGGGGCTGAGGACAACATCTCCCTGCCCATCTGAGAGGGTTTGGTGGGATTTTGGGGAGGGGCAAATGATCTGGACCAGGTTTAGACTCTGCAGTTTTGCTAAAACACTGTCACTGGGATGAGAAGCTGGCTGGGTGTGGGGAAAACCTTCCAATCCCTTCACTTCCAGAGATCAGCCCTTCTCCAACCAGCCCTTGAAGATGCTGAACCTCTAGAGATAAAAGAACTTTACTTTAGCAGGAAGGATGGGACCTTCCTGAGGCCCTGGGTGCTGCCAAGGCAGCCCAGAGCGAGATGAGGGCACCAGGACCAGCTCTGCGCTCTCTCCAACTCGGGACCAACATCTCCAGGCGAGAGCTTGGCAGCTCCTCAGCCATTGCCATGGTTTCCTGGAGCATCATCTCATTGATATGAAACCTTTGCTCCGAGAGCTGGAGTAAAGGGATCTTCTCTCTACAGGAGCCTCTGTGGGTATTTTTCTCTTGTTCTCTTAGGTAGTAGGAAAGAAAAAAAAAAGAAGAAAAAAGGCTTTTTTACTATTATTTTCTGCGACATCTGCACTGTTGAATTGGGCCTATAAAACACTGTGTAGGAGACTGTTCCTCCTTCACTTGATCTCCTTTCATACCCAAGAACATTTTTCTCATCAAAGCTTGCAGATTTCAGACACGCCATAAGATATTTTTAATCATCTTCTGTCACGAAGTTTCCAAGTTAAAGGAGCCAGTGCCATGCAGAGAAAAGTCTATTTATTCTCCCTTGTTTAAAATACCCTGGCAGTCATTTTAATTACAATACCTTTTTCCTACCCCTCTTGGGATGTGCAAATGTATTTACACAATTTACAGTAGAAGTGGTTTCCTTCCCCCGGCCTCTCACGCTTTCCCCATCACCTCCCTCCTCCCCCAGTACGTGTAACCTGCGCAATTTCAAATATCACAACTTGGCAAATAAATATTACAAGATTCAATAAGAAGGAGCTGCATTTGCAAGTCTGAGGCTAATTTAATAAATGATGGCAAGAGCTTTAAAACATGTCTCCTATTTAAAGAGCACAACACCAATCTCTGGAAGGAACTGCGAAGTGGGCTAAATCTTTTAAAGGCTTTAAATGAATCCTTTTCATCTAAAGCTTGGAAAATTAAAATCCTCCCGAGCTCGTTTTTGTTCAGCTTTGGCAGAGCAGATGGAAGGCAAACCTGGGAACGGCACCGAGCACACCACAGGCTCCAGGCTCAGCGTGGGACACCAGGTGACACCTTCAGGTTCATCCTTTTCCACCATGATGAAGGGAGTGGAGCATCTCCCTGCTGAGGACAGGCTGAGGGAGCTGGGGCTCTTTAGCTTGGAGAAGAGGAGACTGAGGGGTGGCCTCATTAATGTTTATAAATATGTAAAGGGTGAATGTCAGGAGGATGGAGCCAGGCTCTTCTCAGTGATGCCCAATGGTAGGACAAGGGGCAATGGGTGTGAGCTGGAACACAGGAGGTTCTGCTTCAACTTGAGAAGAAACTTCTTTCCAGTGAGGGTGACAGAGCCCTGGGACAGGCTGCCCAGGGAGGGTGTGGAGTCTCCTTCTCTGGAGACATTCAAGACCCGCCTGGAACCTTCCTGTGTGATCTCATTTAGGTTCCTGCTCTGGCAGGGGTGTTGGACTGGATGATCTTTTGAGGTCCCTTCCAATCCCTGACATTCTGTGATTCTGTGATAAGGTGGGGAAAAAGAAGTCAAATTTGGATGGAAGAAGATGTAAACTCCCTTTATATTTAACTCCTAGTAACAGGGAGGACACAGAGGACTTTGAATATTCAACCAGAAGCCAAACACCCATTATTAGGGTGATTTGGTGGAAACCTTCATGGGTCTCAAAAACTCTCCACCACTGTAGTGTGTCCAAAGGAGCACTGAGGGGCACTGCTTTGTCCTCTCATCCTCCTGTGAAGTTGGGTGATCCCCCTTTCCTCCCTTAATGCTGTCAGAGTCCCAAAATACGTCCTTTGGTGCTTGATTCCTAAACCAAACTCTACTCAGTAGGGTGTAATTAAGTCCAAGTTTTGGTTTGACCAGTGGAGCTTGGAGGGCATAGTGGGGTGAAAGAAGACAGAAAATATACAAAAATCTTTCTCCTGTGTGCTCTTATCCACAGTGACAGCTACAAAAAAGCACTTCATGGCTCCAGTCACATCACATCTCAGCATGATGAATGCCACCACGGCAAGATCCACCATGGGATGATTTGGAAACGGCAGCTTCTCTTACAATTTTCAGGGTGATGAGAAAACAGAAAGGGGAAAAAGTCTCAGAAGAGACCCAAAAGGCTACATTTGTGGCTGATATCATTCTGTTGAAGAGAGAGGGCATCAGAAAGATGACAATGGCCTGTCCTGGGTGGTGGTCAGGACACAAAGGAGCTCAATAACAAGCAAGCAACTCCATCCTGAGGAAGCCATACTCCCCTTTGGCCATTACCACAAACCAAACTTCACATCTGGAGGGAAAAACACACAAATCTTTTATTTTCCACCCTCTTTCTGCAAGTTCATGCCCTGGGAGACCCTCCTGCACAAGGTGAAAAGTCTGTAATGAAGCAAAGTTGCTTCATTATGGTGCACCTGAGATGCTGATGCTGATTAATAGCATCTGCTCAGGGGCTATAACTGCCCCAGGACTGGGAGAGGTTTGGGGTTGTTGGTTGAGTGGGTGTTTGTTGAGAAGCTGAAGAAACCCTCCTGGGATGGCTGCTGACCAGAGGTGAGGAATGAGTTATTTCTTTGCTTGAGTTTGAAAATTAGAATGACACCACTGGGAAAGGAAGTCATAGTCGAGAGAGAGCTTGCAAGGAAAGCAAATCAAAGTACCCTGAGTATCTATCAGTAAAGAAACCCTGGCATGCTATATTTTAAAATTTATTTCTTATTTTTTAATTATCCTGAGTATTTTTCAGTATATAAAATGAGGAATAGAAGTTCCAGCAACATGTAGTCTGGCTGGATGTCTAAAATGTTAACTGAATATTTTGTTGCCCTAAAGGTCAGGCAGGAACCAAGACTTCAGCTGTTACTTCCAGTGTTTCCAAGGTATTTGAATAAAATTAATGTTACTCAAAAGGATTGTAAGAGCTTGTACAAAAACCAGGTTTCCTTGCAGGGCTGAGCTGATTTTGGTGGTGTTATTGGTGTGAGTGGCCTGTAGTGGTAGAGAGGAGGGGGCAATCTGCTTATTAAGCAGGAGTTTTTGCAGCCAGGTTTAGTTAAGGGCTGCTCTGGATTGGGAATTTCTGGAAGAAAATTGGGATCTTTGCTTCTGTGCTCTACAAATGGGAAAGAAAGTGACGTTCACCTTGTAAAGGTGTCATGAATTGCTGTCCCCTCCCCTGCTGGTTGGGACCTTCCCACCGATGTGGAAACTTTATCAGTTATGACTTTTTTGCTGTAGCCAAGGTGTTTGTTTTGTGAAGATGTTTATGAAGTCATCGTGAAGTGTTTGGTTTTGATGGTGTTGGCTTTTGTGTTTTGGTGGCTCTTTTTTTCATCCGGACCAGGAGGCATGGGGGGGAAAGGGGGGGAAGCCCCCAGGGAAAAGCCTGGATGTTTTAACACGATCCTGTGTCACACGAGCTTTCCAAAGGCTTTGGTTGTGGACTGCAAAAGGCAACAAATATTGTCATGGGGAGAGGTTCTGGGAACCAGCCTTGTTCCCTTGCGCTGCTCCGATGGTCGAGGGCCAAAGGCAGATGCCACATTTGTGCTGTTCTGGGGTCAAATTTCCGAGGAGGCTCTTTCCCACGGTGTCATTTTCTGCGCTCTCCCCAGAAAGCAAAATGCCACTTTCTGCTCAGCAAAGCCCAGTAATAAAACAACTGTGGGTTTGCTGCTGAGACTTGGTGCAGCCAACACCAAACATCTTGGAGAGCTGAGCTCCCTCATCCGCTCCCACTGGATCTCCTGCTCCACTGCCAGAGTGGAATCAGAGCAGCCCTGACTCCATTCCTGGTTTCTCCCTTGATCCTGGCCAGGGCAAAGCCTATATTGTGGAGCCCATCTGCAGGAAACCTGCTGCTTAGACAATCACTTTTCCTCCAAGTCAAAAAGATGAGGCTGGAAGGGTTTCCAGTTGCTCATGGTTTGTGCCTTGCTGGTGGTGAGAGGTGTGGGGTGGGCTCTCACAAGGCTCCCGTGGGAGCTGTCTCTGGAGCAGGGAAGGCTGCCGGATGTTCCACCACCACCATGTGATGGTGGATCCCAAAGGAAGGGATTTGCCCACAGTATTGGAGATCTGCTTCTGAGCCCTTCTCCTGCTCTGCAGGAGAGCTCGATGGAGCTGGCAGGGAGGAGAGTCCCTTCAGAAAACAACATCCAGCTGCAGCTGGAGGAGGATGATGCTTTACCAAGAGATTTGAAGAAATATTCCTCCCCACATCCGAGCCTCGGCTGTTATCACGTTCCCTCTCTGGTCTGGTGCCCTCCTCACTTGCTGTACCTGCTGCTCCAGCTTTTTCTATCTCTAATCTGATTTAGACAATAACTCCACTGGGTGAAATCAGTGCGGATGAGCCGCTGCGCCTCGTGCGTTGATTCACCTGCTCCAGATCTGCTCTCCAATAGCAGGAGGGACTCAGAGCTCGGCTGCTGGTGGAAAGGGCCAGATCCTCTTTTCCCACATGTACTCAGGCAGGTGAGGTCAACTCTGAGCCTTTCCAGGGTGTTTTTTCAATGCTCTGTGTAGTGAGAAATCAGGACTGGCGATAGCACAGGCTGTTAGTGCTCCCTGAATGCGTCTCGTAAACACGTGTTAGTTCATGTGGGCAAAGGCACCTGCTGCTCGCTGTGCTCCAAGGGCTGGTGGCACCATCTTAATCCTGGTTGCTCCATGACTTTGCTAGGGTGGATCTGGGCTTTCTTGAACAGGTTTTCTTGTCCCGTCCCCCCCAGCCATAAGCTTTGTTTGGGGAGCTTGTCTGTCTCTGGGATTTCTCCCTGGGGTGTCAGACTGGCTGTACAGCCCCAGTGGGACTCACCTCCACGGACCATCTGCTTTCCAGGCTGGATGTGTTGCATTTGGTGCTACACGCTTCCCTGATGCGAAAGTCTCAGCCAGAAATAGAACAGCCTTTCCCCAAGGCTCCTTGCTCACAGGGCCATTGCATTGATAAGCAGACCATCAATCCCTGCGTGCTGGGAGGATCCCCACAGAAATTCAGGCTTTTTTTTTCCTCTTCCCTCTTATTTATTTTCATTAAGCCCATCAGTGCTGGGTTTGTGGGATACCTGCAGGCATGGGAGCAAAACTGAGACCTGCCAAACTCATTGCATGTGTGAGCAGTACAGTTCTGGTTTCTGATGCTGGGAGAAGAGCTGTGTGGGATGTAGCTGTGGTCCACATGCTGACAGAGCTGTTGTGGGAGTGCTTGGTCTCCCAGCCATGTCATGGGAAGGGATGGGGCTGGAGAAGCCCAGCAGGAAGAGGACAGGCAGCCCTGACCCTGCCAGCACTGAGGCAAAGTGTATATTCAGCCCTGGGGACCCATGTGTCGAGCAGAGAGATTAAAAGCCCCATCAGAATCTTTTCATCTACTCCTCAATAACCACCACGATGCCGTGACCTGGCCGGTCGGTGCTGTGTCTCCTCCCAGCCCTCTCTCCTGCACCTCTTCCCAATGCCCTCTGTGGGTTCTGGATATATATTTTATTGATCTTTTTTATGTAAAGCTCATCCCTGTCATTCACTCCTGGGTAATAACCAGAGCTCTTTGTTCCCCTGCACAATAGTGTCCCTCCAGAGCCCTGGGGAGACCAGGAGATGCTTTAAAAGGTTAATGTCTCTGTTAGATCACAAATCGCTGCGAATCGGTCCCCTGTCACACACTGGAGGTCAGAAATAATCACCTGGATCCTTTAACTGTTAACTGAGCCTGAACGAGACACGTTTCCAGCGATGGAAAGATGATGTGTCCGTGCTGCTACCTCTGGCTATCGAGGGAATGATCCCAGGGTTTGCTGAGCTGAATTTCCCGGTGCTGCTCCCATCATTTGTAGATGGGAAACAGCTGAGACCGTCGCAGGGAAGGGGCTGCTTATGCCAAGATGTGCAAAGGGACTCGAGGGCTCTTCAGGTGCTGAAATGTTGCTGTGTGACCCTGAAGGCTCTGCCCGTGTCCTCCAGCATCCCATCATGGTGTGGGGATGAGGGGTGAGCTGCATGTAGGACACATGGTGTCCTACATCTGCTGTCCCCATCTCTGGCACAGCCACTCATCGCAGCCGTGGGTGCTGGGTCCATCCAGTTGTGCACCCTGTGTGTGGTTAATGATTCCTCTTATCAGGAGATCATCCTGATCAGGAAAGGAATTGCAGGTTGGGGAACTCACTCTGAGGGCTAGGAGGAGAGGAGACCCGATTGTTGCATTGCAGCTTCTCCAGTGATTGAAATCCCAGCTGTGAACCTGAAAAATCATTGTTGCAAGGACTTAAAAAAAAATATATATAATCAAAATAGACACAGCTCCTGACTTTGGCTTGTTTGGGGAACCAGCTGGACCGTGCTCTAACTTGACAATGAGAAGCAAATCTGCTGCTTTGTCTCCTTTCACCTTTTTCCCTGAGCCCCCCGGTCCAGCAGCTCCCAGCCCCAGCGTGGTGGGAGGAGGCTTGTTAGTGTTTCATGCAGTCACATATTTGTGTGTGTGTGTGTGTGTGGTGTGCTCTTGGTTGAGTTGAATCCTAATTTGTCTGTCTTCAGGGGATGGCAGACAGCTGCTTTAACGAGTTAACAGTAGGGTTTAAAATAGCCGGCATCTGTTCTTTGTGTGAGCAGGGGCTCTCCTACCACAGCTCTGCCTTCCAAAAACAACCTTGCAGGGGATGCGCGTGCTCGGGGTCTGCTCCCCATGGATTCCTCATCCCTCGTGGCTTTGCTGCTGGGATGGGATGAGTTTCCCTTGGCAGCTCCTTCCACAAGCACTGCTTGGAGAAGCCCTTAGCCAGGGGTGAACACGTCTTTGCAGTGAGGGTCTTTGCATGGGGTGGGATTATCCCGGGCTTTCCTGGTGCAGCTTTGATCACCTTGAGAGCCCTTTGCTAGAAAGAGGTACCTGGGGCTTGATTTCCACCTGCAGTTTTGACCCCTCTGCCTATGAGCCTCCAGAGATCCCCAGGAGACTTCTGTGCCATCCCCAGCCCTGATGTGCAAGTACTTTTATTTGTGGACACAGGCTGGAGTGCAGCAATGCCCACTTGCCCATGGCATGAGCCCGTAGGATCTCCTCACGCAGCACAACATCCCTTGGGGTTCGTGCAGCCCAGGGCACCCCCAGGTCTGTACAAGTCCTGCAACCACGCTGAATCCCATGGACCTTCTTGTGATCCCAGTCTAGCACTGCCAAGGTGGCCAGTTGGTACCCAACTCTGTATGTCCATCAGTTGGGCTTTGAAGGACTTTTCCTGGCCACCATCAGCACCCTCTGCCCTGGGAACGGATGCAGGGAGCAAACTGGAGGTGACCTCTGTGTGTGACTTGAATCTGTCCACTTGTAGGTGAAAGCAGTTTGGTGTCAGAGAGAACCAAGCTGGGTCCAGCATTGCAAGGAGATGGCCAAATCCTGACAAGATGCTTTTTCCTGCTGAGAGTGGGCCCCTGTGTCCAGGCTGCTGAGCCTTGGAGCCAACTGCCAGCCCAGCTCCCTCCCCCTCTCTTATTTATTGGGTGTGGGAGGTGATGGAATTTTTTATTATTATTTTTTTTTCCCGGATGCACCCAGCGCAGCGGTCTCTGCACGACACCAAATTAATTAATGTTGGGCAAGCGGAATGCAATTAACTACCCTGGAGCCCAGCCAAGGCAGGGGGAACATTCCTCACTCCTGTGAGGAACAACCCAGGAGCTTTCCCAGGCAGGACCTTGCTTTTGCTGCACAGCTCAAGGGCAAGAGGCTTTGGCGAGGGCACATCCTTCTGGAAATGCCTCCTCTGGGTCCTTTTGCTGCCCTGCACCTGTGCCCAGATCCTGTCCCCTGCATGATCCCATCGCTGCCTCTTCCCCCCCATCCAGCCTGGGGAGGTGGCAGGGGGAGGGATGCAGCATCTGCAGGAGGTTACAGCCTGGTTGGCAAAATTCTGGGCAGAAGTAATCAAGCGAGAGGCCGTGGTAGCGTTTCAAGGACCAACTGGCTGGATTTTATTTATTGCTGCCGCTCACTGAGAAAATGGACTCGGGAGGAGATTCCTGGGCCGCGGCTGCTGCGTGAGACGGGCAGCTTCTGTTAAATAGAGCATCGCCTGACAGAGCTGTGATTTAGCTGTGGCTATTTAAAGGGGTTTAGAGGCAGCCAACGCAGAGCATCTGCAGGCAAAATGGGCAGCTTTGGCAGTTCAGCTACTTTGAAAGTCAACTAATTTTTTTATTTTTTAATTTTTTTAAAAAAAGCTTGTGCAGAAATACATGGAAGTTGAGGAGGTGGCTGCAGAAGGGAACTGGTGGATTTGGGGGTCCAGCTGAACCCCACTCCTGAGCTTTTATGCAACACCTGCAGAAACCTGTCCCTTCCCCTACAGTCCCAGCTGGGCCATGTTCTGCATCACCTCTTCTTGCTTCGGCCTTTCTGTTTTTCTTGCTGTCCATCTGCCCCTCCAGATCTGCGTAACAGCCCCATGGTTGGGACGTGCATGTCGTTACCTGAATCCTTATTCCATGCAGGAGGAAGCTTAAAGCCCAGATGGCTTTGAATACTAAACAGGGCTTTAAATCCACATGGTGCTTGGGTATACTAACTGGTAAAGCAGTGCTTGGCAGGACACCTCACCAATGTGCCATTAATTGGACCACCTTCCCCTTCCACAGTGTCCCACCAGCCAAGAAGGGTTTGGGAGTGAGTGCTGGAGATGGATCTTGTTGAATCTTAATTTCCAGCCTGGATAAACGCCCTGTTCCTCCTGAGGAGGAAAACCAAGATGCCCAATTACCTCTGCTCAGCTCCATCCCTGGGCCAGGTCTTCCATCAGCCTGGTGTCTCTGTTGGGTGATCCAAATCCCTGAGCTGTGCAAGGTCTGTAGCACTTGACTTCATCAAGATGTTGGCGTTTCATGGGCCGGTGGGTCCCCAAGAGCACCCTTGTACTTCACACATTATCTTTCTCCTCCAAAGGGCAATTTAGAAGTGTGAGGATCAATATTAAAATGTCAAATACATTCTTCTTTGTTACACTGGTTAAATGCTTTATTTCACTGAGGCCAACCTATGTCTTGTCTCGGGCTTTGGTTGCAAGCTCCTCTCTGCCCAGCCCTGGTGTGATGGGCCAGGTTCTCCCATGCTTTTATGATAAAACAGTTTGAGTTACCAGCAATGTCAGATCTGCACCCATTTTGGGCGAGGCTGAGCTGTCCCTCCCACAGCAAGAGGTGTCTTGGCCAGCAGCTGGCTGTTTTTTACCCCCATGGTTGGGTATTCTCTATCTGTGGCACAGGGAGCTTCAAGAAGTTGTTATCTCTTGCACCTTGGCTAAAATTTAATCTTTAATGAGAAGCTGTAGGTAGCAAGGGCTGGACCTGATTTTAAAGCATCATATTTCTGGGAATATTCCCATCAAAGAAGTTATTGGCAAGGTAAGCTGGGCCAGAAGTCTCTGATCGGTGACAATTTATGTGTGTTCAGACTCCCATGCTAGTCAGAGTCCTCCAGACGATTGCAGTGAACGTGCAAGGAGCTTTTTCTTAAAATCTCCATTATTTTAGATATTAACAAGAGCCTATATCTTCTTTGTTCATGGTGCCCCAGTCCCAGCCGAACTGTCCCGACAGCACGAGGAGATGAGGCACAGCTCTGGGGAGCAGAGCTGGTGTAAATCATGGTGTTACCCCTTGCTCAATGCACATACAGCTGTGAAGCTGCTGGAAATGACATCAGCATCCATGAAGCAGAGACAGTGTGACCCAGACATGCAGTTCAGCCCCCCCACCATCTACATCAGGCCGTCCTGGTTGAATGGGGACCCCCCAAGGCACACGTGGGGGTCCCCTCGACCCTTGTGAGCGTGGATGTGCTGCAGGTTTGCCTTGGGAAGCCTGAGCTGATGCCAGAGTAATTTTTTATGTTCTGTTCTCCCCCAACACAACACAAGATTAATTACAGCCATAAAAACATTAGGAGCTTTCTAAATATTTTATGTGAAATGCACACACAATATGAAGTTTTTTTACTTGTTACATTTTTGTAAAGGACATTTTGTTTGTAATAACTGAGAAACCTGACAGGTGATTTTATTTTTAGTGCTTCTGTCTGCTCTGAAGGACTCCAAACGCAGAGAGGAGACAAGGGTGATAAAAACCGTGCTCAGAGTCCCAGGGAGGGGATATAGAGCTAATGAGGAGAGGATTAAAGGAAGATGGCTGCAAAGTTCAACTCAAAGCCCAATCTCAGTTGCCTTTGGGGAACCATCTCCCTTTCCTTGCACTGGAGGAGATCTGGCCCTTGTTTAGCTTTGGCTGGGAGCACTGGTGGGGTGGGAGGCAGCTTGGAGGCAGGAGATGCTGATTCGAACAAGAGGTTGCAACCATGGTCATAGCAAGGTCTCTGTGCTGGTGGTTTGTGGTGGTTTGTGATGGTTTGTGCTGGTGGTGTGTAGTGCTTGCTCACTGCTCCCAGCTATTTTGGAATCTGCAGATAGCGGGGGCTACGCCAGCACTGGAGGGCAGATGTTTGGTCCCTGTTCAGTTCATTGGAATTTACCAGGAGCCTTGTGGGTCGGTGATTTTTCTATCCATCTCGGTGTCCGTCTGCTG
This sequence comes from Antrostomus carolinensis, assembly GCF_000700745.2. Taxonomy (NCBI): domain Eukaryota; kingdom Metazoa; phylum Chordata; class Aves; order Caprimulgiformes; family Caprimulgidae; genus Antrostomus; species Antrostomus carolinensis. The sequence goes on along the minus strand of NW_010327356.1, from coordinate 18,916 downwards.
CTGGAAACTAGAAAGAAGAAGACACTAGTCTGTTTTTTCCTGGGGTAAATCAGCAGATAAATCATCCTCTTGATAAAGGAAAAAATTTTGGAGGATGCTCGAAGTTTCATCCACCTCTGCCAGCCTCGAAGGGGACCCACACTAGGCACACCAAGAAGCACCTTGGTCGATGGTGTTGCAGGAGATCTTGAGAAGCTGCCCGTGATGGCTTTGTGCTGGTGGCAGATCCCTGGTGAGGCACTGAGGAGCCTCAAAGCTTTCTTAAGCAGCCAGGAAGGGTTTGATGATTTGGCTTGTCATCTCTGTGTTTGAAAGACTAGACCTTGCTCACCGTTATCCAGAGAGACAAGACTTTGCAAGCAGTTCCTAAAGCAGGATCTGGTCCACCCAGGTAGGGCTCATTTGCTGCCTGGGTTTTCTTAGGAGCCAGCCTACATCTTCTTCCTTGTTCATGCCTGACGGCCATCCCAGACAAAACAGACTTGGACATTTAGTAATTACAACAGACAGCGCTTCTTTCCTCACCCTTCCTGACTATCTCCAGCGATCCCAGCAAGTCATCCAATTTCCTGGTGTTACTGTGGCAATGCAAGGCAAGAAGCCATTAGCGACTGAGTCTTGATGTGTCTTATTCTCGGTTTAAATATTGAAGAAACTTCGGAACACCTCTTCATCCTAACAGTTGACCTGAAATGGTCTCTGTTGCATCGTGCAGCTGTTATATATTTTTTTTTTTCCTTGTGAGCTGTCATGGTTTCTGATTGCAGAGCGAGGAGATGTGGCGCTCCCGAGCCCTGACACGCAGCAGGACTCGGCGTTTGTGCTGAATATTTCATGCAGACACATGCAGACGGAGGCACCAGTCTGTTTTCAATTCTGATTTTCTCTGCTTCTCGAGGTGCATAAATGATGCAGGCTGTTTGAGCTTCCCAGTTTCAGAGAGGGGAAGAGTGACAAATGCCTTTGCCATTGGTTGCCCAAGTTTTGGGGGAAGCAGACCTCATCTCTTCAGCTCTCTGTACAATATTATAAACAATGAAGTTTGGTGGCTGAACCCTGGGCAGCTCTGCTGATGTGACAGTCCGTGACAGAGGGACACCGGGACCAGGGTGGCCCAGTATAGAGGGAGGACTCAGCCCCTGTTCTTATACCTGCTTAATATCTGTAATCTCCAGCTAATTAGGCGCCTGGTTCAGCCTTTCCAAGGCTTTATCAGATCAAAATCAATGCTGTTCTTATGGTGGTTAATTTTTGAGTGACTCCAAGTGAAATGCTTGTGGGGAAGGGACATAGAGCTGTTATTTCCCAAAAATACCGTCTCCTGTGAGCTGCTGTCCCTTCTGCGGGGAAATCCTGTGGTGCTGTGTGGGGTGGGAGCTCCCTCAGCCTCTCACAGACCATCTCAAGCCCACAACTGTTCCAATTTTGCTCAAGGTGTTATGCAGGAGCTGTTGCCATTGCTGTGTGCTGTTGGCTTTTCTCCCTCCCTTCCGTGGGTGCAAACGGGAGCCAGGTTCATTGGAGGGGGGGGACACTCACTTTTGAACAGCAATTCCTGTCTGGAGCCATGCTCAGACCCCAGAGCAGTGAGGAGCTTTGGAGGATGGTGACAGCACAGTCAGCTGCTTCTCCAACAGCTTCTGCTCATCACCCTGCCTGGACATGGGGTCCCGTGGCTCCCACACTTGTTCTTTTTGGAGCTGATAAGAAGCTAATTAGAGCCAACCATAGAGCTGGTACTAATTGTGAAATAAGGCTGCAGGAGCGAGCGCGAAGCAGCTGTTTGGGAGTGGAGTTAGGGAACAAAGTTCATTTCATCTTTGGCACGAAGCACTTTGAACAGCTTCACTTTGGGGCAAAAAAGGGACTCAGAAGCAGAGGGGTGATGTGTTATTAGTGCTTTGGTGTTTGTCCAGAGCCAAGCCAGTCCCCAGCAGAGTGACAATCGGTGTACGCTCATCCTTTCCAAGGATGGGATTTCTTTTTTGTGGGACAGATGAAGGCTCCATGGTGGAGATGTGTTGTCTGAACATGAGCAATGCACCAGGATGCTTGGGCTGGGGGGTGTGCCTGAGCAAGGACTGCAGGTCTGCAAGCCAAAATGGAGATTAAAATGGGATTTTGCCTCTCTCCCACCTCTCAAAGCATCCCGACGTGGTTCCTCAAAGCTCTGCATTCTCCCACCTGTGCCTCTCCGTCTCTTTCTTCTTTTCCCACATTTTGTACCATTTCCCTTGGGCAGGAGCCTCCACATTCAACCATCTCCCATTGCTGCATCCATCACATCTGCATGGTCTATCCCAGCTGTGATTTAGGGGACTCCAAGCAGAGTCCATCACTAACGGCACATTGAGAAGCACCGCACCAAAGCAGCAGCTTGCTGTGGGTTTTCTCCTGCCTCCTGATGAGATATGCTCTACAGCTCCTTAGAAAAGATTCATCTCAATGAAAACCCTTTTGTGGTGTTTTCAGCAGCTGGAAAGGGCGATTAGAGGAATTCCTGGTGTCATTATAGGGTTTTCTTTGTCCAGACTCTCATAGCAGTAAGCTGCCCACCTGATTTTTCTCCTTAACAACTTACCTGTGATTGACAGTACAAAGCAAGCTGACTCAAAATGAGACAATAATTGGTTGTCAATTAGAGCTTTTCTTTAAAGGTCAATCAAAAACTATAATGCAAACCCCAAAGGTATATTTTGGATGTGATGACGGAAGGTAAAAGCTGCTGTGATGGCTGCAGAGCTGTGAGTGAGGGATGGTTCTACCCAGGGATGCATCCTGCCTGCAGGGAGTGGGCACTCTGGAAAGAGTGAGGATTCAGTGACTTTATATTACTAAGAATTTCTGAGTTAATTACTAAGAAAATTCTTAATATTAATTATTAAGAATTATTATTCTTTGTTAATTACTAAGAAATTCTGAGTTAATTAATGCCAGCAGAGAGATCATAGGAAGGTCTTTCAGAGCTGGGGAGACCAATATCTCTCACCCCAACACCTGTAAGTCCATTCCCATGTTGGGTTAACAGTTTCTTGGTGTCTTTCAGGGAATCAATTTTTGCTTTAAATGATTGTGCAAGTTAATAAAAAAAGCTGTCAGAGTAAAAATGAAACACCTCTGCCAAGATTTCTCCAAATGTTTTTAAGGGCTTTGACCTTTTTTTCTTTGTCCTCCCCATTCCAGGTTTGAAAAGCTTTGTAATACCTTGACATTTTGGGCAGGAGAGGAGGTGGGGAAAACCCAAATTTAGACCTAGATTTTCCCTTAAGCAATAAAGCACTAAAAATGTAGATTTAGTCACCTGGACAGGCGCTGGAGTTCAGCTTTACCTCCTTTTTTCCTTAGGCCATATCTACCACTACATTCTCCATAAATAATCTTCAGAGTTTCTAAGGCCTTTAATACTAATTAAGTCTTGAAGTCGAGCTAAGGGAGACTTGTACCACAGGTTCCTCGGTCAGTGGTGGGAGTACTTTGCTTCCTGTCTTCAAAGCGTTTTCAAGGGAAGGTTTTGCAGCATTTTGTAAGGATCAGATTTGTTTAATGATGCTGGAGTTTGGACTCGCTCCTCCCTGTAGCCTGTGTAATCCCTAATTACTGGTTTGAGGGAATGTTATTGCTTTTTCTCCCCATTTGAAACAATTAAGTGGGGTATTTTCTGTTTGTTTTGGGGGTGTTGGGTTTTTTATTAGATCTTGGAGGAGGGTTGGAGGGCATCTGGTACTGGTGAGAGAGGGCAAAACACTGTTACAAGGGGAAATCTGCCCTCTGGTAGCATCAAAACACATGCAGGGACTTCAGGCTGGAAACCAACACTTCCAGCATGTCATTCTTCATCCCAAAATGACCCTCAACAGCTGATGGGTGCAAACCCTTGATGAGAGACACCGTGTGTGTGTGAATGGGGGAAAGGACCCAGAAACCTTTTTCTTTTTTTTCTTGCTGTGTTTTCACAACCTTCAATGCTAAAAGCCCTCATTAAAGTTTAATCCTCTACACTAACTCTTTACATCCATGGTGTTGCCATTCTCCCATTCACTCTGGAGTTACAGAGCTGACATCCCGCCTGGTTTATTGGATTTCCTTCAAGCCAAACACTGCAGTGACCACCTTTGCAGTGGTGTTTTTCCTTCTTTTCTCAAATGGAGCCTGTTTCAATCTGTCACAGCAAGTTTAGCTTCGCTGTTTGCAATTGCTTTCTGGACGAGATAGTCTCTTTCTGTTGACTGAAGGGAAAAGTAGTGAAAATAAGTAGTTAATTTAGAAACACCTGAAGTGTCGGTGCTTAGAGAGGTTTAGACCAATGCCTGGGGAGGAGGGTGGTGGTGGTAGGTCTGGAGGGACAGGCTGAGCCTTTGGATCAGAGTTGGACCACGAAATGGGTTCTGGCATTCCCTGACTGATGCATAGGTTGCATCAGTGTGGAGGGAAACATCATTTAAAACTGACCTCAGATCTGTTTTTTGATGAGCTGGAGAAAACCAAAATGATTTGTTCTCTGCGTGTGAAAAAGTAAGATTTTTTCCATCATCTTTTGAAGCCATTTCCCAACTGGATGTAATTAATTTCTAGATGAAACTTTTTGTGTCCTCATATTGGAAACATTTGGTTTTAGAAAGGCTGCAGAAGTTGTTTGACTCATGAATGAACTTTTTAAATACTAAAATTATTTTTCAACCAAACTTGACCCCAGTTCACAAACCTCTGGGATGTGCATTTTCTGATCAATTGAATTCAGAAAAAAACCCTCACCCAGGCCTGGTTAGAGGATAAACAACAGGTAACGGAGGTGAAGAGGGGAAGGGAAAATAACTGGCTGGCTTCATCCAAAATCCTGGGCAATCGATGCAAAGTCTCCAGTGGGCTTGAGGCCACGGCCCAGTGAGATGGAGGAGATAAATAGGACAGGTGGATCAATCGTGGGCAAGAGGAAGGAGGACAAACATCACAAATCCAATATTTTAAAAAAAGAACAATGCAGAGTTAAAAGCTTTGGCTTGACAGATTTGGCATTACAATATCAAAGCTTTTGTCAGCACTGGGAAATATTTCACCTCAAGTTGCTGCTCTTTGGCAAAAATGAGAAAGGGGAAAAAAAATAAAAGATATATATATATAAAAAAATCTGCATTCTTTTTTTCCCTGTGCAAAGAAGAAAAAATACCTCAACAGAAAGATTGCTTCGATCAAAAAGCCATGTAGCATCTTCTCTGTTCCCAGAGAGACCGTGGAAGGCACAGCCCAGTCGGTAATTTCAACAGAGCAGCAGATAAATACACAGATCTTTTAAATTCCAGGCATGAAATGGGGGAAGCGGTGAGTAGTGGAGCTGGAATAGATCTAAGTGAGGAAGACACTGACACAGGTACAGGTGTGGATACACACGCTGCTGTAGGGAGCAGCACCCACCTCCCACCCTCCATCTCCCCCAGTTTCCCTCCCCAGGATGAGCAAATCTGGTTCTCGCATTGGAAATGATTCAAAGATTTGCAAAGGAGCCGCTTCACTCGCACCTCACCCGGCTTTCTGCATCACACGAGCTGGGAAGCTTTCCCCATCATCCCCAGGTACAAGTGTCCTGCAGATCTGCAGCCACCAGATTTTGGATATAAGCTCACAGAGGAGGCAGGTGTGATGGTGACCCCGGCATCCTCGTGCTTGTCCAAAGGCAGCTTCCAAAGTGGCTCAATTAAACTCCACGGTTGTTATCAATACTAACGAAGGGAGAAAGCTGGCCTCTGAAGATTCAGCTTATTTCTGTGTCTGATGCTTGTGTTGTTTGAATATTTGAGGATCTTTACTAAATTCTTAAAAAAATAGATAGACATCAAGATGGTCTTAGCTCTCAGGCAAAAAAATGCAGGTGGTGACAGGACAAGGGGAAGAAGATCTTTTCTGGGCCAGCCCTGCCTGGGAATATAAACCAGCCATTCAAATATGGCAGAGGAGTTGTTTTAAAACATGAGTAATTTAATTTGAGGGGTTTGGAGATGACTGCCAAAGGGACCTGTTGGCCAAGGAAACCCTTGACTATGTGCCCTATTGGGACTGGTGCAACCGGAGCAGGATTGATTAAAACAGTCCTGAAGTTCATACCTTCTAAGCCCCCATGGTGTGAGCATCACAGATACGACTTCAAAACAACCTAATCAAAGATTTTGTCCCCAATTTCCAAAGGGATGGTGTGGACAGGAGCCTGATAGCTCTGCTAAAAGCCAGGTCTCCTCAGCCAGGCAGCATGATGCTGAGGGAGGGCACGGTTTCAGCTCAGTTTGGGGCCACAGGAATTAAAGGGGAACAGGGAAGGAGTCTCTTGCTGACATGTTTTATTTATTGAACTGCAAAAAGATGGGTTTTTCTTGCCTGCTGCTGCTCCGAGATGGTGGAGGCTCTCCCAATTAGCTCCCAGCGTGCTCACACCTCTCTCGTGAGGCTTTCGGTCAGGTTATCTGGAGGGGATTTTCTCTCTTCCAGCTTGTCAGAGGTGAAAGGTGCTGGTTTTTCTCCCATATAATGAGCTGGTTTGTGCATGTCAGCACTAGCTCTGTATCACGTCTTTGTTCACGCCTTAATGGAGAATTTAGAAACGCGACATCTCGTTTCTGGTTGGGGCTTTCGAGTGTTTTTAATCCATGTGCACAATGTGCAGCAACAGGAACTGCTTTTTAAATGGGGGGTAGGGGGGAAAGCAGATTTATTTTTTTCATCTGAACATATTTGCAAATGGTTTTCACCCCTTCTCACTGCACTGGGTTTAAACAGCAGCATGAAAGGAGCAAAGTGTGAAGCACGGGAGGAAAAGACACATAAAGCCAAAGGGTGTGAGGGAGCCTTGTTACACTGACTTTTGAAAGCCAGTGCCTTCAAGTCTTACAGATTTGTTTTATTATTTTTTTAAGGTGTACTGAGTAGTTTTCTGTATTTCAGGGCTGGTGCAGTACGCTCGGAGTTTGAAAGGAATTGAAGGGAAGATGTGGGAAGTTGGTAGCAGAGCTGGGGATTGTCCCAGGACAACCTTCCATATGTAAACACAAGGAAGAAGGTATCTTAGCAGGTTGCACCAGGAAAAAAGTAAAAGGCCAGCTTCTCCCCTTCCTAATTTGCACCCATTTTGCATGTTATGAATAACTATTGAATCTCAGGTAGGTATTGGAAGAGTTCCTTGAAGATCCAAGGAGGACCTGGCTGTGGAGTCTCAGCTCTAATCCCAAAGCAGAGCCTCAGCCATTTTTCTTCTAAAGCAGTGGGTTTTGTGCTTGGAATTGAGCCTGAGATTAGCCTTTTCACTGGTACGATGGTGGCTGGTGGATGCGGATCCTTCTCTGAGTCTGCGGGAAGTGGTCCAATCTCTCTGCTTACGGCAGCATCCCAGAATGCCTTTAAAAGCACAAAAAGTCAAACTTTGTGTTAGCAGCTCAGCTGCTTCAAATAACACAGAAGGAGATAGGGGAAGAAAATAAACAAACCCAGATTTTAACAAATATCTTCTGCTTCAAGCCCATTCTGTATTTATTGGCAAGGTGAGAGCACTTTCCAAAAAGCCTTTTCAGTTTTTATTTTTTTTAATTTTTGAATGGTAAATTCAGATCTTGTGCTCGCTTGAGGGGGAATTGACAGAAAGTAGGAATAGGACAACAACCCCCACACATACACACATTTTGTTTAAATCTAATCATCAGCCTGAAAGTAGACATTAAAATTACAATATAGCTCTTGACTTTTGGTAATTAAAAGCATTTTGTGATGACTCGCTTGATTAAAACGAGATCACCCATTTAAAATGAAAATTCAGAATGAAAATTGCTTTTGTTGCACCGATTATTCTATTTTAAAACTCCTCACTGTTATCACCCTAATAAAAAGCTGTCACTTCTTCTGTCAAGTAATTCACAACACAAGGCATTTGCATTTCTCCCCGACTTGTTTTTATTTCGGTAATTACAAATGGATTCTTCTTCTAACCCCCCCCTCCCTCCACCTTTCCCTCCTGCACTCACCATTCCAGGGTGAGCTGCTGCCCTTCATCCTGGGCAAGCACAGAGAAATCCCATGCAGGGAAATTAGGGAAGGAGGGAAAAAAAAAAAAACCAAAATTATCAGCAGGGTGGGTGCTTTCTGCCTATAAGGAGCAGTGGTGGGTTTGAGCTGTGGTGCTGGGGGTCTAGGAAGCCCCCAGCATCGCTGCTCAGCTGATACAGGGATGCTGGTGGAAGCTGCCCAGTGCTTGCATCAGCAATGTGACAGCTACTTCAGGAAAAAAAAGATTAAAAAAAAGAAAAAAAATCACTGTGCTGAATGGAATGATAATTCTCTGCCATTAATTGAAATTTTGATTGACTAGATTGAACAAGTAATGATAAAAGCCAGTTTCACTTAAAGATCATGGGCTAGATTGTGGGTGTGTGTGAGAGAGTGAGCCAGGCTCGGGGAAGATGGGAAATAATTTAACTTCTGCTGTTAGCCTTTCCCTGTCGTGATTCAACTCCCAAAGCAGAAACAGAGCCAGAAGAAGTCCTCCCTCCCCCCCTTCCTCCCAACCCAGCCAGCAGATGTGACTGTCCCTCAGAGGTTGGTCCTGTTGTCCCCATCCCCACCACCCTCACCCTCACTCTCTGCCAAGGGATGCTGAGGAGGACTTAGGGACCACTGCTCACTAAATGTGAAAGGAGGGAAGTAAAAGAGTTAATTGAAAAGGATAATTAATTAAATGGCAGTTAACGGAGGAGCAGGGTGTCCTCACTGCAGGAAGCTGGGCCAGCTGGGGGTACTGGAGTGTGCTGGTCCCCACGCATGGCTTGCTGCCATCCAGCTCATCCCTGGTGCTGCTGCCAGCCTGCCCCAGGCCCCGGCTCTTCCTCTGCTTTTTGCTGCTGCCACCGAGTTTGCAGGAGCTGCCGTGGTTGTGCCGTGGCCCCTGTGTCTGCATGGGCTGATCACGATGCTGTCCCACTCGGGCCAGCGCTCAGACACGCGCGGTTGGGAGACACGAGCATCTGAGGTTGCAGGATGTTCCTAACACTTGTGTACGTGTGTGTGTATATTTGTGTGCGTGCCTATATAATTGTGTTTAGCATCCATGGAGCTGGATGTGTGGGTGCTCAGTATATCAATAAATACATATGTTTCGACGTTCTGCATTTTCCCATCTGAAAGGCGTCTCCAGCTTACAGCTCAAGACATAGAGGCGCACCAGCCTCTCTCTCTCTTGGCTTTTTATCTCTTTTTCCATAGGCAGCTGCTCCCTCTCTCCCTCTCTAACCTGACAGTGCCGCTACACGAGTCTGTATTCCAGGGCTGAGGGTTTTCAATTTATCTTCACAAAGCACTTGTGCTTAATCTGGAAAGCGCAGGGACATTAGTAGAGCCTCGCCCGGGCTGCGCCTCGCTGCCAGCCAGCCCGAGCAGGGCAGCAGTGCGGGGCTCACTGCTCTCGCTGCTCTCCTTTTGCTCTTTTTTTTCGTCTTCTTTTTGGGTAAACTGGAGCCAAGAGCTTAAAGAGGTGGGGAAAAAAAAAAGTTAGAAAACCAGTAAGGTTTTGAAGGGTGCTGTGCTACTGGTAAATGTTTTTTCCTCCTTTCTTTCAGTGTATTTTGCTCTAACATTCCTAATTCCCAGACTCGGTGTAACCTTCCTCCTTCCACCCATCGTTCCTTGTGATAGAACCATCTTGCAAAGCTGTAAATTCTATGAGAAAGCCAAAATAATTGAGAGGAAGAGAGTAAAGCAATTCTCTTGTGCAGCTGTGCCCTGGGAGCATCACAGGTTGGCAGCAGGAGGGCGGTGGGATGGAGATGCAGAGGCCACCCAGCCCTGTGCTGGTCCCTTAGCAGCCTTGCCTGGGATGGATGGGACACGTGTGTCCCCAGGGCTGCAGGTTCACGGTCAGGGCTGTGCCCTCAGCCTGGGGTTGGTCTGAGCCACCTGCAAGCCAGGGACTGCCCGATGTGAAGGGGAAATCCTTGCACTTTGTGCTTTCTGGGTGTCCAGAAAGCTGCTGTCCCTTCCAAGCTTCTCCCTACAGAAGCATCTCAGTCCCTCAGTCAGGTGCTGAGGTTTCCTCCTGGACATCACCAACCACACAAGTTTGGGATGAGCCAGATCTGAACATTGAAACACAGGTGAAATGTTCCCTGGGGCTCTGAGATGAGAGGTTTCTATTTCAACAGAGAAAAATTTGCTGAATTTTGAGAAAATAATTTCTTTGGAGGTTTTGGTTTTTTTCTGCTTTCCTGGGTGCACAGTTTTCAGCGATGGAAATAAGAAATAGCAACCAAAATACCAGCTGAGTCGTTACATGTCCAGGTTAATAATCAGGTTGAAGAAGCCAGATACAGCAAAGGTACCATTATAACCCGCGTGATGGGAAACGGGAGCATACGGTGTCTTGTGTGTTTTCTTTCAAAGAACAAAATCAAGATGTAAGGAACCAGTGAGGGGGATGAAGGGGGCACTTAGCAGGCTATGATTAATCTGCAACCTGCTTAATCGGCCTCAGGATAACTGAGAGTTGTCTCTGGATAATTGAGATCAATGGAGTATCATTAGAGACTGCTTTAAAAAGCACCCGGCTTCAAATGCTGAGCGAAGCAGGAGGAATCAGGGGAGCGAGGACAGAGCCTGGGAGCTGAGGAAGGATGCTGAGCGGCAACGGGGAAATGGACATTGTGCTACGCAGAGGCATATGCAGGAGGGGAAGGTGGTTTGTGGTGGGGTTTTTTTAAGATAGGGACCTGTGACTTTCCAAGCACCTGATCTCTGCTGGGGGAATATTCGGGAAAGATGAATTTTGTGCTGAACATGTGCTAAGGTTGTAATTCATCCCCGTGCTGAGAGGCTGGTGCAACACAGGTAATGTTGAAAAGTGTGCACTGTGTGTCCCACATTCATGGAGTGCACAAATCTTTTGATACTTCCAGCTCCAGTAATGTCTATGCTCAGTTCAAGGGGCAGCATGATCTGGTGCTCTGGGAGACACAGGTTCCTCCAGTGCTTCTTCAGCAAACCCAGCCCCTTCGGCAAACAGGAGCAATTCAGTTGATGCAGACGTTAGTTGGTCTGATATGTCCGCAAAGCACAGGGTTTGTGGCTTATCCAGTGAGTCCATGGTTGCCCTAGATGGGAACATAGAATCATAGAATGGTTTGGGTTGGGAGAGACCTTAAAGCTCATCCAGTCCCAACCCCCCTGCCATCAGCAGGGACACCTTCCACTAGACCAGGTTGCTCAAAGCCTCATCCAGCCTGGCCTTGGACGCTTCCAGGGAGGAGCAGCCACAACTTCCTTGGGCAACCTGTTCCAGTGTCTGACCACCCTCACAGTGAAGAACTTCTTCCTAATATCTAATCTAAACCTCCCCTCTTTCAGCTTAAACCCATTACCCCTTGTTTTGTCATTAACATCCAAACTTCATCTTAGTTTGGCAGGTACCATATCTCCAGGTTCGGTCTACGCCCTCTGAGAGAGGCTGGATCAGGCTTATTCCCATGAAGGGCTTTTGGTCTCTTCTGCCTAAATTGTGTGAAGAGAGAAAACACTTCCAGTTTTTTTGCCCCGCCGTGATGATGATTTTTTTTTGTTGTTAATTCCAGAGTTTATAGGAGAAAGCTTTTAGCTATTGGTTTCTGTCCAAGCCCTGGTACAAGAATCAAATACCCAGAAAACAAGACCTCAGAAAGGGAGAAAAGTGTCATTTCAGATCAGGGAAAATCCAAGCGCTGCTGGGCACAAACAAAGGCGATTTGGCAGCCGTTGACTGGGCAGGCTTTTGCTTTCTTCTTTTCCCCCAGTGGCTATGGAAACTGTCGTTGTTTGTCCGCCTTCCCAAGGAAGTGGGCACGGTGGACATGCGGAGCTGCCCAAGGAAAAATCTTCTCAAAAGCAAAATAAGGCGAGGCTGGACCTTTGCCTTCAGGGATGCGAGGGGCTGTGGGACTGGGAGCTGCGAGGTCCTGGGCAGGGGAGCAGGACAGACCTACAGCCACACGTGCTGATGCTCCAGGACTGCGGGTGGATGGGAGCTGGTCCAGCTTCCTGCTCACTCTCTGGGTGACCACAAAAAGGTGCTCCCAGACAGCTCATCTCCCTTCCCTGTTTGATTCATTATAGTGACTAAACTGGAGATTTTCTATCTGGATTTTAGTACGCTGTTGTCAGCCTCATTTGGCTCTGGGTGGTTCTGGTTTTTTTTAAACCCAAAAGCCCTTTGCAAACTGCTTTTCACAGTCTCATCTAGCGAGGACTTTTTTTAATGCAAATCCCTTGACTCCAGAAGCTCTGGATTGGAAAAGGAAAAATAACTATCATGAGACTTGAGCTGCTTGGCTCAGCGATGGGCGTGAGAAGTTTGAGGTTTACAGATTAAATATCAGAGAAGCTGTCGTGGCTCCAGGGTGGTTTCAGATGAGCGTGTTCAAGCTCAGTGGTGTTTACAGCAGGGACTCGGTGTGAGGAATTGCTCTCTGATTAGCAAAACAAGGAGCAATTTGGGACTGTCCCTTCTCTTGCCCTGTGCATTGTAGGTTATGAGAGGCTCCTTCAAGCCTCTGCATAAGCCCTTGCTCCAAAGGAAGTAATTTTTCAGCTCTTTTGAGTGGTTTGCAAAGGTTAATGAATAAGGAATCAATTAATGGTTTCCTAGCCTTGCACTTTCTCTTTTCATTTAAAGGATTCCCTTTTTGAAGATTAGTTTAATGTTAAGAATAATCTGGTTTTACTGGGAGCTAATTAAATGTGGCACCGTATCTCCTTGCACTGCTCTCACTCCTTAAAGCAGACTTGGGGCTCCAGGATCTGCTCTCCCTGGGCATCAGTGAGGAGACACCCCATATCCTACCTCCTGCCTGGGGTAGCAGAGTAGGGCTTCAACCCTCCACCACTTGGGTGCTGCAGCAGGACTTGCCAAAGTGTTTTGAGGTATTTGGGCTTTAGACAGTTCCCTGCCCTCTTTCTCTGGCTCTGTCTTCAGTTTGCAATGGTTGTGGTTGCAGCCCAGGGCAAACGTCCCCACTGACGCTCTCTTGCTGCTTGAGGAGGAGTTAGGGAAGCAGGAATCACATAGGGTTATGCTCACATGTGGGTTGTGAAGCCAGGAGCTGGTTTCTTTCCTGTCTTGAAAGGAATCCAGACTGAGACACTGAGAAGACCAACTGGGCATTTGCTCAAAAAGCCAAATACAGACCATGAGCAGTATCAAAGGGATGTGGGAGAAGCTCATGGCTGTAACCCCCAGTTTGATCCACCAGTCCAGATTCTAGTAGGGGCAAAACTAGGGGTGATCCCATTGCAGTGCCCAACACGACTCCAGCAGGCACAGCTCACTCAGAATTTCTTTGCACCAGCAAAGAAAATTCCCACTTGCCCTTATTTAGGCACCACTTTACCAGAATATCTCCCCATCGAGGAGAGTCTGAAGTCCTCGTGATCTTCTGTGGACATTCTCCATTTATCCAAATCCACAGGCAGTCACCCAAGAGCTCAGCACACTTTGGCTGAGTTTCCCCATTGATCTGGCCCATTTTAACGGACCAACCTTGAAGTCAAACCCTCAGCACACACTAGCAGTGGTAGCAATAGCAGTCCCTGAAAGAGTTGAACCTGGTGGCAGTATTTAATCAAGAGAGTGCTTTTATCTCCCTTACTGCATTGGAAACCCATCACACCTGGTCAGACAGCCTTTTGGTTCATGCTGCTCGGCCGAGATTTTTCTCTGATTTATTAAAGCAGCTTCCTCTATTACCAAAGCACTGGAACAGAAACACCCATCAAAGGTTTAAGAGCCTTAATGGGTGTTAATTAGCCCAGCAGGGAAGGCAGAGTTTCAATGAGGTTTATCTTTAAACTACTATTAAGTTTGACAATGTAAAGAGATAAATTTGGTACTTAATTCAAGCCTCGCCTAATCAAATAGATTATGGCTGTTACCCGTATCTAAAATGTAAATAATCTTTAACTTCGGGGGGTTTGTTTTATAAAACAGTATCATATTGATACGTGCGACAAAGCCCTGCTGTCCTCTCTCTCTCCTCCACTGTACAGCATCCACCACCGAATCCTTTTTAAACCATTCTGCTTTAAAGGGATTAGGAAGAGGGTTGGGATGGAGTGGAGCAGAGGAGGAAGGCAAGGCCCAGTGTAGTGTTTTGGTGCTGGTGGGGTGCAGCCAAAATGCTGCTGAGTCAGGAAGGTCCTTTCAACCTCTTGATGGCTAGGGCAGGTGAAGTCCCCTTGAGCACCGATGGCTTGTTTTGTCCTGGGTGTTTGGTACCTGTCTGAGGTGCAGGGAGTGTTTTCTCTCTTGCTGAGTGTTGCATTGATCCTGATGTTTAAAACATTGAGGCTCGAGCTCTAATAGAGCTTTCAGAGATGCAGAAAGCATCAGCTAGTAGGGAAAATCACTTCCAAGTAGCCTGAGCTGGTTAGAAGGGACGTGCCAGCCCTTTGTGCCACCCCATGGGGTGTTGGGGTAGGAGGGATCCTGGTCCACGTCCCCATGGGAGATTTGGACTCCTGCTGTCCCTGGGCACAAGTGTCCTGAGCTCTGGTTTGCACCAGGTTCCAGCCAAGCACCATCTGCACTGTAAGCAGTGCATTGATTTGGCTTCAGTGGGGCAACACTCAGAGTATTTTTAAGGAAAAATCCACTTTAAAGTTAAGAAAGAAAGAAAGAAAGAAAGAAAGAAAGACCAGTTGCCTTAAACCCAGGCGAGCCTTTTCAAAGACTCCCTTTCTATCTCAAAACTCTGCATAAGGGCCACATCTCTGTCTAGCCTGCAAGGAAATTCTCAGCTTGAGCATTGTGCTGGGGAGGAAAAGCCACTTTTCTAAAGCTCTATTCCTTTTCTTTTCCTTTTTTTCCACTTTTCCCCCTTGTGTTCATCTAATCTCTTTGCCCAGGAAAGCAAAAAAATAAAAAAGGCAGATGGGAATTTATATGCAGCAGGATTTTCACCGGGACTTTGAGACATTTACAATACCTCAAGGAATAAAGAAAACCATATAGATTATGGATTTAGAACCCAGCCTGTGCACTGTGTGTGTGCACACGTGTATGGGCACTGAGATATTAGCCACACACACAGAAAAAGAGCACACAACAAATTTATCTTTACAACTCTTAAATTATCTTTCAGTTGACACTTATTAACCTCCTGCCAAATTCATTATCTACGTGAATAAAATCCAAGCTATCAAACAGAAATGGTTCGTAAGGCTGCTGCCCATGCTCGGGGAAAATCTGATTGTGAAAAGGCAAGCTGAAACAAGGCTTTTTGTATAATTTTATTTTATTTCGCTCTAAAAAGCCAAATCCTGGGCCTTGCTGAAAGGGGCTTCCTGCACGATGCATGCGGAGAGTGCAACCAGCCAAATTAACATAGAGAGAGCTGTGAAATCCAGGCAGAGGAAACACATTCTGCTCTGATTTACAGTTTTATGTCTGAGAGGAAGGAGTCCTTCTCCCCCTTCCAGGTTGTGGTGGTTCCTGTATGTTTCCTAGGGCCAGTGCCTGACATTTAGAGATCGGGAGTGGAGGGATTTTGCTCCTTAACAAGGAGGACAATTTGGTTCTGAGATTTGCAGCCTTGGAGAAGAGGAAATACCTGCTACTTTGTAAATATCTGTTCATTTATCAATGGAAATAGGCATTTTCTTTGGCCAAATAGCACAGTCTCAAGGATTTAACTCCTGGGTCTGGACTAGCATTTTCCATCCTGCTCTGATACTGACCTTCTGGGTGACTTTCCGGGGGGTGAAAAAACATTATGGGCACATTTCAATACAGTTCCCACTAAGAGTGTTAACATCTATAAAGACCAAGAGATGAGATTGTTGAAAGGAAAGAAGGGGCTTTGCATAACGCCCCCCCCCCGGCTTTCTGGAGAGGAAAAAAATCCCCCTCTCAGCAGCTGCTTGTTGAGCTCTGGCATTTGATGGCTCCAAATTAATCGAATAAACAAGGCACCTCTGCGCAAAGAGCAATTAGAGGCAGTGGAGTCCTGCTCCTTTCTCCAGCTGCCTCTGTGACAGGTTAAAAACCCTTCCCCACGTCAGCACCTTCCCCGTAGCTTTTGGAGCCTGCGAAGCGCGGTTCAGGGCTGACAGCCAGGGTGAGATTTCCCCTGTAAGGCAGCAACCAATTACGCAGATGAAAAGGAGGGAGATGGAGCAGAAAGGGCTTCTGCGGGGCCGGCGAGGCCTTTTCACGTGAGGGAGAGGAGCAGGCAGAGAGGAGCAGAAAACTTGGGGGTCCTCAAACCCCTGTTTTGTCTGGACTGGTTGTTTATAGGATCCTTTTCCCCAGATATCCCTATGGAGAGCAGTATGTGGTACTCCTGTCCTTGGGTTTCCTATTCTCGGTTATCCAAGAACATCCCCGAGATGTATGTGCAATTTCTAGACTAGGGACCCCATGGTTGTTTGATCCACATAAAGATATCACTCCGTACGTGGGATCGGTATTATATCCATGTCCGTGCTCACGCTTTGCACGTAGTTGCGTGTGATGGATGTGGCATCATCTCCGCAAGCGTCGTAGGTGACCTGAGTACATAGAGAAGGGGACACGAGCTGCCTGCAGGCAGCAAAAGAAGAGGAGCAGGGAATGGGAGCGTCCTCATCCCTGAGGAGCAAGGTAAGTGCTGTAGTGCGTGCAGGGCTGAGGGGACTAACAGCGATACATAAGCTCATTGCAGCTGGTCTGTGCACAAGCTGCGTTTGTAGCCTAATTGCGTGTAGCCGATCCACACGACTGGCTGTGTCCCCACATGCCATCTGGCACGCACGTGTGTGAGCCATGTAGCAAATGTGTTTTATCTGTGAACTGAAATTGCTGTGCATCTTCTGTGAGGTCAGTTAATGAAGTGATGTTAGAGATGGGAGGCAGAAGCCATCCTGATGCTCAATCCTCATGCCTTTCCCTTCGTGAGACAGGAAAACATGCTCTGAGCATCTTGCAAAGCCAGATGAAAATCAAGCCCCTTCTCAAGCAATCAGCTTCCAGGCTGAGCCAAGGCTTTGTGGATTTCCCCTTGTTAGGATCTAAATTACTTCCTTCATTTTCCCCGTCACTCCTGGAGTTGTCTCAAGCCCCGGGGCTGCAGGCATGCGCAGGGCTAATTCTTTGTGAGCTCTGCTGTCTGGTGGACTTCAGAGACATGCGATAGACTCCAGAGCTCGGGCAGACTGAGGCACCATCCATCACATCCACTTGAGACAGCTGTCAGCAAAACTAATCATCCACTGCCCAAGTGATCTTCCCCCGATGTCCACCTGCCACTGGGAAAGGCTGGTCCTTCCTCAGTGCCTCCAAAGGGAATCGAGACAATTGCTGAGAGTGGAGGGAGCCTGGCAGAGGAGTGGAGATGGGT
Organism: Antrostomus carolinensis; assembly: GCF_000700745.2. Taxonomy (NCBI): domain Eukaryota; kingdom Metazoa; phylum Chordata; class Aves; order Caprimulgiformes; family Caprimulgidae; genus Antrostomus; species Antrostomus carolinensis. Next base: position 1,553 of record NW_010327356.1, on the reverse strand, counting down.
GGCCTGGCCCTAGGGCTGAGCCCTTCCTCCTGCATGTGCCACTCTCCCAGCCAAGCAGTGGTCAGCAGGACCACAGCTCGCTGCTGCTGTGCCTCCAGGAATTGGGGTGTCTGCTGGCGGGGTGAGCCCCTGCCCATGGATCATGCCCAGGCACAGAGGTCAGCAGAGATTCGTGTCCACAGGAGCAATAATGACAACCCTTGTCAGATTAAGACGTTAAGCACAGCCTGTTCTCCCCTCCGAGGCTGGGAGCACCATAAATAACAGGGTGATACTGTTCCCTGCTACAGGAGAAACCTGCGGATTGAAGTCCTGGCTATTTTCATATCCAACAGTCTCCATAAAGAGCCGCCTGTCACATTATTGCACATCAGTTTGGTCATGCAGGGCGTTTCCCAGGGACAGCTTCCCTCTGCCAAAGCCTTGGGGACTGTGCCCAGCTGAGCCACAAGCATTTTGTGCCTCCTCAGTCCCTCTTTGCAGCACATTCACTTCTGCATGGTCAGGCGTGGTGGCTTCCCGGTTGGGACACGTAAAGGAAACCAATGTCCCTGGCCCTTGAGCAGCAGATCTCTTCAGGGGACGCTTCAGGGTACCGAGGAGCTGGGAAGTGCCTGGGACTGGTCAGCATCATCCCAAAGAGCTCAGCAGAGCCAGGAAGGTGAGGATGGCATGGGAAGGGGACACTGGCAGGAAATGCTCCTGTTGAAAGCAGCGGGGTAGGGCACATGCTGACCCATGCCCTGCCTTCCCAGGGAAACACCCCTGTGTCCATTCCAGTGATCTGCCCTGAGCTGAACTCCTCGCTGGAGACAGATGAGAGATTGCAGCGTGTTTAATTTATGGTCCCATGTTTCTATTTCTGGTTGCTCTCACGCCTCACTGTACCAGGGAGGCACCTCTCAGGCACTATTTTCCTTCTTTGAGTGCTTCTCTCCCTGCAGGACGTGCCAAGTGCAGGCCTGTTGGTCAGGTTTGGGGTGACACGGGGCCACAGAAGCAGAGACAAGGACAGAGTCCTGCTGGAAAGGCACATCGAGACGCAGAGGGGCCGCAGCTCCAGGGCGGGTCTGTCTGAGCACTTTGCACCTCTCAGCACGTTCATCCTGTTGGTGCTCTGAGTGCTGGGTACTGATTCCCATTTTAAAGACAGGAAAACTGAG
>NW_010327356.1:0-343 GCF_000700745.2 Antrostomus carolinensis | reverse complement strand
ATGCAGAGGTGTCAAGGTCACACAGGAGCATCAGTTTGAGTTCAGGTTCCCCTGAGTGTGAGATAAGGCTGGGGATGAGCTTTGACAGGTCAAATCTTGTCTTCAGCCTGGGCTCAACCTCACCTAGGTTTTGCAGTGCCATGAGGGGATGCCGCCACCATCTCCCCTTCCTCCGCAGCCAATTCCTCAGCCGTAAGATTACTCTCTAGACAAGCAACCTGCACAAGGGCAGGTAATTCATGGCTCCAGACAGGCTGTTGCATCACTGGCTGACCTACAGCACTGCAGTCTATCCTGCCATTGGCTTCTGCAGGAATTTCACGGGCCAAAGTGAGCTGCAAAA
>NW_010327355.1:1931-2610 GCF_000700745.2 Antrostomus carolinensis | reverse complement strand
GAGGGTTGTCAGGTGCTGCGGGTGAGGACTGGGGGCGTTTTGGGGGTGTAAGAAGGGGCTGGGGAGCCTTTTCCAGGGGCTGTCGATGTGCTGGGTCTGCTTTTCGGGACCCTCTGCGTGGGGTCAGCGATGTGCTGGGCGGCGTTTCGGCGGCAGCAGGAGGTAGCAGCTCGGCTTGAGAGGAAGCTGGTCTGAAAGTCTCTGATTTCCTCACTGAGAGCTGCACACAAACACGAGTGTGTGGAGCTGTGAGGCTGCACCAGGAACCGGCCGCCAGCCGGGCGTGTGCAGCGGGGACAGGACACGGCGGTGCCGAGCAGCAGACACCGGAGAAGCCCGTTTCCCCTGAGCCAGGCTGTGGCTTCTCGCTCAGGAGCAGAGAGCTGGCACCATCTGGAAGTTAAACGTTTTGTGGTTGAGAGTTATTGAAATTCCCCCCAGTTCTGGCAGCAGTGGCTGTTTGGGGAGAGGCTGCGGTGCTGCCGGCCCCGCTGGAGGGACGGGGGCAGTTTGGGGAGGAGTTTCCATGGCTGGGCTGTTGGTACAACCCAGGGAGGGAAGATTCTGATGACAATTTGCATTTCAAGGCTGGAGTCTGATCAAGTCCCTATTTTTAGTTTTCCACGGTGCGTTTGAGCACCAAGTGTCTGCCATTCGCCGCTGTCAACCTGACCTCGCG
>NW_010327355.1:0-1839 GCF_000700745.2 Antrostomus carolinensis | reverse complement strand
GGCCTTTGCACTGAATTTTGGTGATTTTTTTTTAAGGGCAGGTGAAAGGGGGAAGCGTGTGAGCGGCTTTGTTGTGACGCTTTGGTTTGCACATAGGATCTGTTCGTCCCAACAGCAGAAACGGGGACGGGCCGGCGTCACCGCGGTTAAAGTTGGCGGGTGACGTAGGATCTGTTCGTCCCAACAGCAGAAATGGGGACGGGCCGGTGTCACCACGGTTAAAGTTGGCGGGTGACAAGGGACAATACGGGGAATCTTTCTGGGAAGAGAAGGCTGTCGAAGGACTCACTGGAAATGTTTTCTCTCTTGTCAGTGGGAGTCGATCTTCGAAAACATTCAAACCCAAGAAGAACATTCCCGAGGGCTCCCACCAGTATGAGCTCCTGAAACACGCGGAGGCGACGCTGGGCAGCGGGAACCTTCGGCAAGCGGTGATGTTGCCGGAGGGAGAGGATCTGAACGAGTGGATCGCAGTCAACAGTAAGTCCTGGGACAGAGGGACCTGCCCGAGCATGGAAACCAAAAACCTCTGGGTTTTTATCCTTAGAAGAACCTAGAACTTCCCCAAATTAAATTCTCATCCCGGGCACGCTCTGGTCAGGTAACAGAGTTGGGATAAAGGGAGGTGAGAGGCGTGACGTGCCGACAGCAGAGGCTCCTGTGTCCAAGGGGTGCTCCACTCCCGGAGCGAGCAGAAAGTGAGAGAGAAACAAACCTGCGCCGTTGTGGTTTTGGGGTGGGTTTTTTTTTGAGTTCAGACTTGCCAAAGCGACGAGGTTTGTGAATGGTTATTTTTGTACTGGGGAGCAAACCTCAAATATCGATACCCGAGTTACGATGTCAGCGTTGTTGGCTGCAAAAATGGTGGCAGTGAGACATCTGGATTCAGAAGCGGAGCCGCGTTCTCCACCAAACTCTGCCTTTGTGGAGTTATTTTATTCTCATTTTCTGGCTGCTGCGTGCGTGGCTTTAAAAGCCAAACACCACAAATAGATTTTGCTTTTAGCAGTTGCTCTTCCTGGCCTTAAACTTGGTTTCTTTAAAGGTGAGAAGAGGGAAAAAGTAGTTTTGAGCAATGGAAACCATTAAGTAAGGCCATGAGTGTTCCACCTAAGGAAGGTCTCCTGTATTACGAAAATCAATCGGGTTTTTGAGGTGCTGTCACTTTTTAAAGGTGAAAATGGCCTCAAGCAGCTGTTTCCAGGGTATGGAGAGCTGAATGGAGCGTGGTGCCGTACGGATCGGCCAGGGCAGTAACCAGAGGGTGAACAATCGATGAAGTGATTCAGATTCCCAGCTGGTCGCAGCGTCTCGCAGTCATCAGCCCCGTGACGTCGTGCAGAAGGGGGATGTTTGGTTTTTTGCTGAGTTCTGCAGCACGTTCACTCCCGTGACAGGAATCCCCTGAGCGAGAGCGAACCGGCGCTCCGACCCGCGTCGTGTTTCTGCTCTGAATCAACTCGCTGCGTTTCCTTTCCAGCCGTGGATTTCTTCAACCAGATTAACATGCTGTACGGGACCATCACAGAGTTCTGCACCGAGGCGAGCTGTCCGGTCATGTCCGCGGGACCAAGGTAAGGATGTTACACCCACAGTTTAAATGTGGGAAGGTATCTGGGTGCACACACTGGAGTGTGCGTAGGAAGAAGCTCAGAGGAGGCTGGGATGTGTCTGGATGGAGCTGAGGCGCGGCGGTGCGCTCCGCCGGCGGCGTTTGCCCGCGCACAAGCTGTGCCCTCGGTTAGGGAGGGGAAGCACGAGAGGGAATCTCTTTCACCTGTTGATCGGGTGGGTCCCTGTTGTTTGGCAGCTGTAAAGATCTTTGTCCTGGTTTTTATC
>NW_010327354.1:3299-6129 GCF_000700745.2 Antrostomus carolinensis | reverse complement strand
CCCGCCTGACCCGGTCACCCATCCTCCCCCACCCCTTTCCATCTCTCTCTGCCCCAAGCCTGCAGGTGAAGTCCCACCTGACCCACATCCAGACCGTGGCTATTCCCGCTCACCTTTGACTTGGCGTGGCCTGGCCTCAGCCTCACCCCTCCCTTGTGTGGCCCGCTGTATGGAAACCATGAAAACAGGCTACAGGGTGGCTCGGACGCTCTGGTTATTTACTTCAGGCCTCCTTGCCTCAAACTTGTTATGAAATGGGATATTCAACCATAAGTTAACCAAGCTTTTGCCAAACTTCCAAAATGTTATCAGATCAACAGAAATGGAAAAGAAACAGATACATTTATTCCTCTATCTTCCTCTCTTTCTCTCTGCCCTGAAGCATTCAGAGAAAACGGGGTTTGCACCCATGGTTTTGCTTGTTCAGCACTAGAAGTGTCAGGGAAGCTGAACTGAATTGTTTTGAAATCTGCTGCTTGATAGCTCAGGCTGAAGATGAATCTGTTGGTTTGGTGTTGGGGTTGAAGCTTCACTGCAAGCAGGGCTGATTCAGACATGAGACACAGAAATGTGAATTTAATTCTTAACATGGTTTAAACCCTCTTTCAGTGCTTAATCTTAGTCTGTAGGATCAGGGCTTGAATGAGTTACTCAAATAATAATTATACAAATAGTAGGAAAGGGAAATGTACAATATCAACAAAGAGCTAAAGTTAACTTTGAGATGTTTGGTTTTTGATAAGCTTCTACAAGTTTTTCACTCAGATTTTCCTGTCACACTTTAAAATATATTTGTTAAGCTGAAATGCTTTCTCAGTTGATATGAATGGGAAGAACCCCTCCCATGCTGACTTTACCGTTTGCAGTTGCCTTGTGTCTGCTGACAAACTCACTTCATATTAGTTTCTGTTAGAAATGTAACAATCTAAGACCTCTGCAGGGAGCACAGATTTTGGAGTCAAGGTTCTTCCCTTCTTTGGCTGTGGTTTCATGTTTCTTTCTTCATTTTACCTCATGTGTAGAATTTGCAATCAAAAAATCAGAACCGTGATCAGTCTTTGCCCTAAGGAAAGATACAGGTCACCTCTATTCATGAGACACACAGACAAAAACATACATGAGAAATATATTAAATGCAGATGTACACAAAAGTACACCCACATGCACAGGAGTAACATTCTCCTTAAATCGCAACATACAAAGTAAACCGTCTCTGACTTCACTCTCGGGTACAGAGCGTGTGTTCTAAATAATTTTTCTTTCTTCCCAAATCACAAAAGTACACAAGGCAACTCACAAATCTAAGATGTATCCCTTGTATGGGTTATACCTGCTATGATACATTTATATCAAATGACTGTGACTGCCTGGACTGACCAGATTTCCAATGTGTGGGACTTCACAGACAACACCCTGAAAGCACATCTACAAGTGCAGCATAAGGCTCCAGACCAGTCCTTTTTCTCTGGTAGGAATCTTGCATGACATTTTGCCTGTCTAGGCTTTTTATGTATTTATATATTTAAGTGCAGTGGTGGAGTTAACACCCTAAGGATACAATATATATGGAGACAACTATTCTAGAAAAAATTTTGCTCCCCTCTGAGGGGCATTGTCAAGAGAGACTGACTGGTCCTGCAGATCCCAAAACAAAGTGTTTCCTGGCTCTGCCTTCCCTTTGACCAGTGAGAGGTTGGTTCGGAGCTGCTGCATGGTGAATGCAGTGTAGAGCTTTGGCATTTTTCCAACACTTCCTAAACTGAGTTACTGCCAGCAAGCTGCACCAGTAAATCTTTAACTGGGGCACCCAAAAGCAAGTTTTACTTCACTTAACTATTGTAGCCAAAATGTGATCAGTTGTTTTAAATTGCTTGGTTTTTGTTTTTTGGTTTTTGTTTTTGTAAAAAAGCAGAGGGGCTGTTGTGATCTTTTCATCTCTTTTCTTTATAACACAGCTTGTAAGACTTTGCTTAATTAATTCCTGCTTGAGCTGGAGCTTGTCTTTTAGACAAACATCTGGTCTTGATTAGTGTGTTGTGCATGTTTTGATCTCTTCCCTTAAAGACCAGCTGTTCATCAAATTCACTGACCTGTATATAAAACCCCTTGGTTCAATGCCTGATCAGCAAATCTCAGACCTAGGGTAGAGATAAAATTTGACTCTTTTTCACAAGAAAAATTACTGAGTTTGTGGTGACATTTGCTGCAATGGTTTTGAAAGAGAACCAAGGTATGTAGTCAGCCCCAGTTCATAAGAGCCTGGTAGTTCAGGCCTTAAAATGCTGGTCCAGCAGTATCTCAAGTGGTCAAACCCCAACTATATTTAGGTTGAAATTTTTTAATTGCATTGGTTTGACAGATAAGAGGATTTTCTTGGACCTATTCATTTGCAGCAGTACATCTCAAATGGAATCACCATTTCCATTTTGCAGGTGTGGAAAACGAGACACAGAACAAATGGTTATTTTAAGTCTGAGGCCCACTCAGTGGGCATGCCATCAGGGACTGGAACACACGACTTCAGAAGGCTGAAAGGTGGCAGGACATAAAAAGACCACTGCTGGCCCTGGGATCAGACCTCATCAGCTCACCATCCCCTACACCCCGCTTACAGAGCTACGCAGCACCGCTCTGCTCCAGGCAGCGTGTCTGAAAGCGTGCCTTGGGTTGGTTCACACTTCCCTGGAGCCACCCCTGAGTACAGGCAACACAACTTCTGCTCCATCCACTGAGATACGGCTGCTGCTCCACCTGCTCCAGCTCTGCTGTCTGTGCTGGTATGAGGAAGAGGAAGCTTTGGAGGTACAGACCAACTCTTTACCTCCTTTAA
>NW_010327354.1:381-3260 GCF_000700745.2 Antrostomus carolinensis | reverse complement strand
TCCTCCTCTCTTTACAGGGTCTGCTAATGGTGAAGATCTTTCTGCTCTGCCTCTTTCTCCATGAATGGATCTGCAGGACAGCTTGTTCAGTGTTGGGTTTCCTTCTTTACCTACAGAGCCTGAGGCCCAATGTCAAACAAACCCCTCTACAGCTGACAAATATGTACTGGGGATGTTGCTTTTAGCATGTTTCCTTTATACAGCCAGTTCACAGTGACTTGGATCAATTTGGATATATCGGAACTGTCTTAATGGTGCACTTGAAAAACAAAACCCCGTGCAGCATGGTCCCAGGTGCTGGGCAGAGAGCGCGTTAGACAGCCTGCGGGGTCCTGCAGATAGAGCTCAGAATGCTGCGAGTCTGTGAGTCGGTGCTTGAGCTTGTCTCCAGACATGCCTCGGCAGGCTGGTCCTGGCCTGGCCGCAAGGCAGCCATCTGCAACAAGAGGGAAAAATTCCAAAACATGTGCAGGTAGGCACCCCCGTGGCCTCCTACCAAAGGCTGTGGGAGCCAGCCCGCTAGCAGGAATGTGTTCATCTTAACCCTTCATGTCAGAACATAAAATTCTCAAAAAATTAAGGTTGTGTCTCAAGAGAACCAGGACTGAAGCATGTCCTTCTTTGCTGCCACTGGAAGGAATATGATTTCCTCACTCATAATTTACTTCAATCTGAATTTGGCCACTCTCACAAAAGAATTACATAGGATAGAGGGTCCAGGCATCACTTTTTATTACCACCTTGTTTACTAACAATATCCTTCCTGTCTATAGCCCTGTGTGAATTCCCCAGCCAGGAAGATATTTCTGTCTCAGGCCATGTACATTGAACCCATGTTCTTTGTTTGTACCACATCAGCATTGTAGAAAGTAAATATATTATGATTTAATCAGGTTAGGATTATGTCTGAGGCTTTGGATGTTCCTTTCGTGCCATGCACAGCTCAGCTTAGTGAACGGCAGTGAGGATGCTTCATGCTGTACCCGCTCTTGCTTTGCATGTGCATCATTTCAGCACTAGTGGAAGTTCCACTGCTGTCCAGGTTTTTCTATGCCCTTTGAGGTTTCGTATTTGCAACACTTCCCTCACCCATGTATGATTGTCTTAAATTGTATCGCAGCCTCTGAAAAAGAAATCCCTCGCCTAATCCTTCTGAGAACATTACGTTTGCCCTCTGATACACACATTGGCCTGTCAGCTTGGAAAATGCCAGCCTTCTAATGACTGGAGGATTATGAATCTATTGCTGAGCATTTGCAGAAGTGCTCTTGTGGTTATTAAAGTGTCTCTTCATTCACCCGCAGGCTCGGTGCCAGAAGGGCTCAGCGTAGCTTCGTGGGTCTCTTGACTCCAGCGCTGAATGAGGAAGAATCTCACAGCACTCAAAAGCCCAGCTTCTCCTTCACATCCACTGGCAGTTTCTTTCTTTGAAACTAAGCACTTTTAGACAGTTCTGCCCAACACATTGGACTGTTCCATTTCAAGTTTGCACAATTTTGATTTAATATAATTTATCAGATCAATTTCTGTCTCTATTAAAGTTAATAAGAGCCTCACTAATGACTTCAGCACAGCCCAGACTTTGCAAAATATTGTATGAGTCATAAGTTACTAGAATTTTACATATTTTAAATAAACTCCATATTAAATAAGATGTAATATGTATGTTGCCTTACACTCTATACATTTTACAGAAATTAAATCTTGGCACTACTGAAGCAGACAGCAGAACTTACACTGACGCCAGAGGGGCCAACATTTCACCCCATTTATTTTCCCAAATCTACCAAAAGTTTCCAGTGACTCTAAACAAACCAGTGTCTCAGTGTTACCTACTGTATAAGCCTCAGAATAACTTTTCTCTAAGTCACCGAGGTACTGTAGGACCCTTGATATCTGGAAAACGCTTCAAAGTTCAAACTGCTACAACTGTACTAACATGACTGGTTATTATTTTCCTGGTACAAATGCCTTATCCTCAAAGCAGGAATTTTTTTATGGCAATGTCTACTAGGAAGGTTACTCAACAGTTTCTATTGTAAAACCGTATTTTCCATTATTTTCTGTTGACAGAACTTAGCCATTCAAATTAAATGGCACATGCCAGACAACTGTCTTCATTTTAATTGTTTTCTTTTATTTTGAGGTGTGGAAAGTCTAACAGTTTCCAACATTGAGATAAGAAGAAAGTAAACCCATGGTAAAAAAAACAAACAAACAAACAAACAAAAAACTGGAGACTGTGGCCTTTGAGCAAGTCCTGCTTTCACATACACTGAAATGTGATAGAGCACCTACTAAATCAGGTAAGATCTTTACTGTTTTCAGCACAATTTGTCCAGACTGTTTTCACATTATAAAGATTTAAAAAACCTGTACGTAGCTCATGTTTACTATCATACAGAGCCTGGTAGCACATGATGTCTGGTAGCTGAAACATCCCCAAATTCATGCTCATCAATCACACGCCAGGCCTCAACCAGGACACGTTGCTGTTTGGACTCCTCCTGCTGCATGCCAACGGGAGGGAGCATGGAGGATGCTCTTGGCCCAGAGCTTTGCAGGAGAAGCTGTAACTGTGCCTTTTGTTGGGTCAGGGAGGGACAGGGCACTGAACCCAACCACAGGGATTCATTTCCTCCGTGCCCTGCCCGACAGCCCAGAGGAAGCTGGGAGTTTTGAATAGAAAGAAAACAAAATGTAGGCAGAGGTAAAGACAAGGCACCTGGAGAGGCCACAGGAGGAAGTGACCAGAGAGATCTGCAAGGATGCAGAGCTGTGAAGGCACAGAGGAGTTTTGGGGACACCCTGGTCTGTCAGGGCGAGCAGGGCCCAGCCGTGCTGACCCCACTGTCAGCAGAGACACCGCAGGCACACCT
>NW_010327354.1:0-318 GCF_000700745.2 Antrostomus carolinensis | reverse complement strand
CCCCCGCCGTGGCTCCCACGAGCACCCTGTTACCGTGGGACACCAGCTCGCCCTCAGCCACGCACAATCTCGGGGGTGCTGGGGCAGGAGCCGCACGGCTGGGAGCTTTGGAGGCACCGCAACACGAAGGCCGCCCGCGGCCGGGGTAGCTGCGGAGCTGGGCGGGGGGCAGAGCCGCAGAGCGCGGCCCGAGGACACGCTTCGCTCCCCCCGCGGCTGTGTTTGGGTCCCTCAGGGCCCGCCGCCGCCCCGTCCTTTGTGGAACGGCAGGAGCCAAGTGGCCCCACAAAGGCCGCTCAGCCCACGCGCGCTTCCACC
>NW_010327353.1:49282-63118 GCF_000700745.2 Antrostomus carolinensis | reverse complement strand
ATCTGGCATCCAGCCAGGGTCAACCCACCAGGGAAGGAGGGGTGAGGCAGAAGAATAGGTGGAAATCCAAGACAGTCAAGTGAGAGTGCCGCAGAGAAACCGCAGAGCATGTGACTGCCAGGATAAGCCAAGTGAGTATCTTACATCTAGAAAAAGATTCAAGAAATGTAAATATTACATTCAATTGCAAAAGGGTGTAAGAACAGCAAAATTCCGAAAGCTGGAAAAGGAAGAATGACAAGACTGAAGAGCACGACTGTGCAAAGCTTCTCAAAGGTAACAAGCTCAGCTTTTTCATAAGGTGTTTGAAAAAAAAAAATTGAGGGGCTCCATAGCTGAAGCGTAATAAGTGCAAAGGCAGGTACATAGTGGACACTAACACACACACTGCTGGCACTGTCATATCACAGTAGGATACTTCAAACTGGATGCCAGCAGTGTACAAGCTACAGAGATACAGAAAACCTCAGTGCCAGTTAGTTCAGCTAGAGATGTACCTTTGTATACAGGCTTTGCAATACTGTATGTTTACCTAAGATAGGCCAGTGTTGGCTGAAACACCATAAACTGCTTATTTGCATTATTAGATGGGGCTTGGGAGTTTTCACTCCTGGAAAAAATGTTACTTTTTTCAATTACTAGCACATCGCTATTACATTATAATTTATATTTTTTTTTTGCAAATCAGGAGTAAAAGAAAGGAAGATACAGTTTTTACAGCAACATTGAGAAGAGCAGAGGCATTCAGTCTCCAGTGACTATGACTTCCACATTTATTAATTCAGACTGCGGCCCTCTGGAATAGGCTGTCAGCAAGATTACTTGCTCCAGTAGTGGCAGTAGCCTACTTCTTACCATCATTCCTTCCAGGGGCCCTTTCCCTGCCCAGCAATAAAACACAGGAAGGACCCTGAGAAAGAGGGCTTTTAGAAATGAACTACTGTCACAACAATTAATCTAGTAATCACTCTTTGCTCCTCACAGGTGTATGGCACCACTTGGTAAGAAGACCCACAGTGAGCTGTCTGATTTACTTGGCGATACTAATCTACTCTCAGCTGCTGTGCATCTTGGGCACTCATCTCTTCATCCTGGAAAACTTGCTGCAGGCAACTTGTTGTATATATTCAGTAATCATAGCACTTTCAGGAAATTGCTGTGTCCTGCAGCAAAGGATGGACTGCAGTATACAGCCCTCTCCTGTCACTAGAGAGAGGTGTAGCATCTCAAAAGTGGGCATCTCTACTAGAGCATCTGACGGGAGTTCAGCAGAGCTGAGTCCTTTGTGAGCGTCTGCTTGATAGAAGTTGTGGATTGTCTCAGATAAAATGTAGACTGTGACTGGCAGCGCAACAGCAAGAGAAGCAAGGTAAATAGGCAGAATATAGGGGAACTGGGGTAGAAACACATATTTCAACTTCTATTCAAACCTTGTCATACAGCTGTGTGGTTCTCCTTCTATCATGCCCCATTACATACAGAATCTTAATGACTGCTGAGGGTTGAAGTAACAAAAAGAAGAAGTTATACTTGATTTTCAAGCACATTTAACTCAAACCAAAAAACCCAACAACTTCTGAATTCTAGTGATAGAATTACAAGAAAGCCCTGTGTGAACAATGATGCAGGCAGGAAGGTGTGACTAAAGACTTAAAGTCTGGGATTTTTGTTTTCCAAAAGCAAAACAAAGGACTTTATACCCAAAGTACAAGGAAGTTAGTGAAGCAGAAACCACGGGGGATGAAGTGTCCACTCATCCAGTACTTTCAGATTTAGAGGACAGGGCAATTTAGTGATTCCCAGAGATGAGAAGACAGAATCACAGTCAAACTCATGTAGATTAGGAATCATGCCTGACTGACTGCAGGAGCAAGAGAAATAAAACACACAGCCCCAAAACACTGTCAAAGCTGACATACTTTTGAGAAATGTCATAAATTCTTGGAGAAAGAGGGAAGGATATGTGGCTTGGGGGCATCAACTGTTTCTTCAGAATATTGGAAAGGTGGAGAAAAGTCTAGAGACCTTAATTTACTGAAGCATTTGATGTTTCTTTTGGGGGGAAGATACATGGATCTCATTTTCTGTTGCTTGAACATTTATTAGTCATTTGTCAAAAGAGTCTAAAAAGCAAATCATGCAGGAATAGTCCAAGTGAAGTATTTTTTTCTCTCCCTTAGTCTTTGTGTGGAGGGGAAAGAATCCTGGAGTGAGGATGAGACTATCATGAATACTGATTTAACAAATATATGATCCTGTATCAAAGAATACAGGATTGAAGAGAAACATTTATTTGGTTCCAGGAGAGAATCTCACTGGCATTTGTCTCTTCGGTCACTGCAGCTTCTACTCTAACAACAAGAATTACTTTTCAGGCTGATATATCACATCAGATTTTGACCAGAACTTGGAGACAGACAAATAATTGGACTGATCGTGTTCCCATTAAAGTCTGCCATACAATTCCTATTTATTTCAGAGAAAGCAAAATCAGTCTGAAGATGTGTAGTTGCATTTAAAGAATAGTTTTCACACCTAGTTTTATACCATTTAATTCTGTTGACTTCAGTGGGGTAATATATAATTTTCAGTCCTAAAAATAAACCAGAATCAGGTCAATTTGTCTTTTTATTAATTATTCATTGCCTAAGCCTAGGGCCTTATCACAGTTGAGGCCCACATGCACTGCTGCTAAAGCCATAGCAAAAAGGCAGTGATTATGTATTAGGCCTTTGGGTCCATGGCATCACTAAATTATCACTGCTTCTATATACCTGCAGTGTTTTCAGACAGACCTTTGTATTTGGTAAGTACAGTTGTACTCCATATTATTTTAAAAATTTATTTCAAAGGATTCTGCAAAACATAATCTGAACACACATTTAATAAGACATAAATACAAATTAAGGCAACCATTGAAGAAGTGTATCTGTCTCTGTAGTTAAAACCTACTAAATTAAATTTTAAAGAATTCACTCAGACTGGAAATCATATCACTGTGTGTGGGCACAGAGGAAGGTTCAGTAAATTCTGGCTCGGTGGGTGAGTCAGCATGAGTCATCAGCAGACATACCATCCTACGGTTATATGAATCCACAAGGTACATTTAGAAACATTTCACACTAACGAAATAATGCCATCCTCCTGCTTTTTGTCTAGATGACATTAATGACAGCCCCAGCTTCCTGAAAATATTGTATGCGTTCTCAGCTCAACATGTGAGGTTAAAAAAAATAAAATCCCTCTATTTCAGTATTTTCATTAAGCAAAGCTAACACAAATATGAAAAGCAGTTAGGAAAGCCACGGACTGTAAATAAAGCCATTTACATAGCTGCAGTACACTGACAAACAACTGAGCAACATCTGCATTTCAGGTGGATTTCTGATTACTATATTGAAACACAAGGAGTTTCTTTTTCTGTCTTCCAATTTTAATTGTTTCCATCACTCAAAATTTAAAGTGGGTAATAAGATGCTGTAACAAACGAAGTTATTTAGCTGGCATCATCAATGTGTAACAACCAAAATAGCGTCAATTTTGTTCTGAAGGACTTTTTGAAGCTCTTATTGAAAGACTGAGCAAACAGTAGATGAGCATTTATAAGGCTGAAACTATTCCTGCTTTCTCCCCTTCCACTTTTCTTAATTTCCACAGAAAAGTTACTTTACTCTGTATTTCATTTTCCTCTGAAACAGATTTAATTTTCTTCCAGCCTGTCATTCCATATACAATATATAATTACCCAGCATACCCCAATTTGTACAGCTATATAGGAAATGCACTTTTCACTCCCTCATGTTAATTTTGGGAGCTCTAATATTTACTTTTTCTTTAGTTTTGCTAAAGATTAGGGAAATTTCACAAGCAATATAGATGCATTTACAATCTAGTGAATGGACTAGGATTGCTCACAGGCATGTACGTACACAGCTCTTTGGCCGACTGACCACCTCACAGCCCAGTCTGGAAACCAAATCTGTTGCCACGATTAGTCATCCACTTGGATCCCACTTATTACAGTGATGCCACACAGATGCAGACAGATTCACATCAGCTAATCTAGTTACAAACCAGAGGCCCTGGTTCTATCAGATACATTAAAATCTGTGTAAACATAAATGGCTTAGCCTCTTATTTTAGGCCACAGACTTTTTTTTCCCACTGTCCCAATAGCCTGGCAAATGCATTCTGAATTTGTTCTCTCATTATTCTCAAGGGGAGGACGTTTCCTTGGTTAGCTCCTAACTATTATGTTTTGGTTTACTAACTAATTCCTTTCCCAAGTTAGTTGTCTCTATACTTCCTACTTAGTATTTCAGGACTGTATTAATAAGGTCCTTCTTTTGCTATTGCTGTGTGCCAATAGTCTTAGTAAAAACTTATTTTTTTTATTTCTGTGAACTATATATTAACCTCTATACACTGAGTAAAGGAGGGTACAATTGCTAGTGCTGCTGCCTCTGCTTATTCTTGTAAAGCATTAACCATAGTTGGAACTTGTCTATGGGATTAGGCCCTTTGGCTGAATGAGGAAACACCAGTTTTGTGAATCTTCTTGAACTGAGGAGTGAACTAGTGTCATTAGGACAGGTAACCTTAGGCACACCGTGCAGAAGGGCATAAGCCCCTTGAAGGTTTTGCCAGAAGCTCTGAAGACAAAGTGTTTTGTGAGTGTCAGAGGCACCTTAATGCTGGATTTACGCTTCCAGTCTTTAAGTACAACCACAAGGACAAACTCAAAGCCATGTTTACGAGACATCGATGTTGTTTACTCACTGGGCAATCAGGGTTGCCAGCTCCCCATACACAGCCCAAAGACTTCAGCACTTCACCCAGATTGTAAATAAGATCACTTAGCAGCATATTTGTAAATGATAGCTAGCATGTTGCAAAAAACGCACGCAGAGAAAATCAGAAATACTTTTTGTCAACCATGTTCACTCAATAATGCTATTCAGTAATAGCTTTACTTCAAAGATTTTACTCAAAATCAAATCTTGTAGGACATTTCTGCTTTTTGACTGTAAACAGTGGAGAGTGGAAAACATTTTCAGCAGAAAAACTCGTAGATCTATATATGCAATGTACACTTATGTACATACACATACTTACCTTTTTAGAATATATTCTCAGCATGTAGTCTTTCCACAAAAGTCAATATTCAATATGCTTTGTATATTTTAAGAGGGTTTATAAAAAAAAAAAGTAGTGTCTATTTTAGTAAACTCATTATCAAATGTTGCCAGAAGCAACACTCAGTCTTCTGATACATTGCTCTTTCTTCAGCATTCCTTAGAATTAAAGTGGGTTGATGAGCACTAGCTTAAATCTCCAAAAAGGAGGCAAATTCCTCATTTCCTTATGCTTTCTATCAGTTACTGAAATTAACATTTTCTGTAGTTTTGGAGGAGCTTATTTCCAAACTTGCTACAAGCAGGGGAAACCCACTCTGGTAACCATACAACAAGTTCAGAAAAAAGGATGGTCAAAGATGATTAATACTTGGCTGCAGCAGATAACATAACAAACAATATATTCTTGAGTTACCTTCGAGGGAAGATCTCTCTTCTAGCAGAGGCCATCAGAGCCTGGAGGAGGTGCATGGAACTTCCTTTCACCACAAATTCTCCCAGGAGAAACCTCAAACTGAGTTCACAGACTCACACCTAAAAACTTCCAGGCACACCTACAGAGATGGACACCTCGTGAGTAATCTATGAATCAAGTCTACCAGAAGGAAAACCACAGCTGTATTTATCTCCTTTCTGCCCTTAAATGCTTTCAGGTGCATTCAAGAGCAAATCCGCGGGCCACATGAAAGAGCCAGTGTCCTTATTCAGCATCTCACCTGCCTGGGCAGCAGAAGCTGAAAGCTCCCAGGTGCTCTAGCAGTCTCTGCTCTCTCCCATTCAGCCTTCATGGAAGGGTGGGATGGGTTCATGTCCAGGTCTTTAGTATATCTTGGGGTTAGGGCTGCTCCTCGCCTCAGCTATGCAGCCATTCAATCGGTATCTGAAAAAACATTTAGCTACCTCAGTCTCCTTTGGACGTGTAGGACTCTCAGTGAAGAAATTCCAGCCCCCCTGACTGCATAGCAGGATGATGTTGCAAGTCTTCAGGAGGGCTTACGCCAAGCGTTTGGGACGCTTTTTCTTAAAATTCTATATAGCCCCTCTAGTGTTTTTGTGAGTTAAGTCACTCCTGAATGCACTTGTGGTACCACTCTCTGTCTAAACAGACAGTGGATTAATTCAACTGAGGAAATATGTCTTCATTCAGTATCCTTGTATCCTGTGTCCTTTCTGGAAAGGGACTAGTAAAGCCTTTTTCTATTCTAGCAACAGGTATTTTTCCTAAGATGAAACTGCTGAGTAAACTTGGTCATTTTCCAGTATACTGCTTCATTTAGTGCAATTCAGAGCATCATTTTCATGCCTGTAGCATTTAGGTAATCATTAGCTAAGAGTTGGTGATATTATCAAATATTCAGCTCTGTCATGCAGACCTACTGCTACATTTTCCAGCTTTGATAAATTGGATATAAAGATCAGGTACAAGTGCTGATATTTCAAATGAAAAAGAAAACAGAGAGAACGACTTGAAGAAGGAAAGGAAGGAATGAAGGAAGCAAGCTCTGGAGAAAAAGATTGGGCTGAAGTTTTTCATTACTTAATTTGTTATTTAAAATAACTTTTAACAAACACAAATATGTTAAATTATTTTTCAGCATCCTTTAATTTCCTACTTGGTTCATAAAAAGTCAAATAAAATTTCTAAGAGTAAAAATGAAGCATGACAATCAAACTAAGCTTGCTCATTGACAGTGACTCTTGTACTTTGGCAATATTCAGTATCACTTCAAGTTTTTTTGCACAAATATGGTGACTGTACAAAATGCAGAGCAGTGGGGAATCTGACAGTATTTTACAAGTCTGTATGTATATTAGTTGACCGTATGCATATACCTATATTTGTTTAATTCTGATAAAAAATAAACATCATAGATTTGACTTAAAATAGTCGATGCTACCTGAGTTAATTTGCATGCATAGTTTTCTCCCTTAAACCTATGAGAGTAGCCAGGGCTTCGCTCAGGCTATTGCAGCTGCAGGCAGAGAGAGCAGAGGGCTGGAGATGTCAGGGCACCGGAGACGTGGACATGAGAGACAGAACGGCTAGAGATATGTGGGTGATGATGAGTTCCATAGAGCATAGCTGTAAATCAAAAATAGAGAAATAAATGCCAGTTGTTTCATTTTCTCTTTTTGCACACCAGTGTGTTTATAGAGACTAACTGTGGGCAGTGCTAGTGTCTGAAAAAAAATTATGCAAGTGGCTGAGCTAGCTTTGACTGGGTGGGAAAGTGGGAGGCAGTGAGGAGGCAGCAGTAGAAACTGCAGATTTTACGTGCTTAGTAAAAAACCGCATCAAACACAAGCGTATAAAAGCTGCTGGGTGTCACAGTGCATAGTGCTGAGCCAACATTGTTCTGCTCTCTGAACTGATTGATGAGCAGATTTGACATCTAGCAATGTCAGTCATGGCACATGGTGAGCAATTTTGGAGCAAAAAAAAAATCCAGCGGGGGCAGAGGAAGAGGGAATACTGGCTACTCAGCATGGTCGGGATAAGGCTGGCTCTGGCTCAGTCAAAGCCACATCTCTCTTCTCTTCCTAGTGAGAGTCTGACAGGGAATTGCTCTGCAGTATCAGCACTGTCCTTCCGTAGATGTTACTAATGGTGCAAACCAGCTAATGAAAGGCTTGTGTGTGCTGTAATTTTTGCTTGGAAAGTGCGAGGGCATGGGAAAACAGAGTAAGAGGATGTTTATGCTGCTTTGGGCAATGGGTAGATTGGGACAATGAGGTGTGGAGGATGGCAGAACTGTTTGCAGGACTGTCCTGCACAGCACTGCTGGAGCTGAGCTCCCCTGAGGATGCACATGCTCTCCTGCTGACAGCTGCCTTGCTTAGAGGCCAGGATGGAGTGGGCAGCCACGGACCAGACCTGAGGATAAGGGCTCTTAAGGAAGTGTTGCCAGAAGACAGTGCAGTGGAAACCAGTGTATATAGAACTGCTTAATTATACAGTGCTTAATTATATATATTATATCTAAATGTAGAGAACAATGAGTAGGATTAGCCCATATGAGTTAGTTGCCTGCAAAGTAGAAAATTCCCTAGGTACTGCAGTTGGGTAAATGAATTTCCTTTTGCATGTTTGTTTCTTCTTTTTCTTTTTCTGGAAATCCAAAATGCTTCTCTTGTAAATTTGCATCAACTCACTGAGGGTAATGCTACTAACCATGTTGCTGAGAGAAGTCCTCCCAAAAGACTAAAACCTGTGGGCTTTATTTCTTTTCACATCACTGATTCATCGCTTGCTCTCCTCCCTCAAGATTTACAGTACGTCAGGACCTGACTGGAGGAGCTGTCTGTCATACTTCCAGTTAATCAATGACCTACTTTATTATTACATTTAAAGCATGGGCTCAAAGAGAGGCTTTTTGCATCAAGTGAAGATCTGATCAATAACTGGCATGAAGGACACGGCAGGGAATAGGACTTTGGAAGAGCAAATAGTTTTTACTAAATGTCATTTTGTGACACCTCCCCTTGGCAGTCCAGTCTATTTTAGGTACAACAGGATGTCATCATTCCAGTTACTCTTTCAAATACAGATGTGCAGTTTGTGGAAATATACTGAGCACTGAAATGGAAGTCTTTCATATAAATATTAGCACATCAGAAGGAAGCAAAACAAATTTTATTTTTGTTCCCAGTCATTTAATTGTATGCATCTTCTCCAATATAATGGCAAGTACCATCCAACTTAGCTGGCCTCAGAAAGTTAAGTGGAATAGTGTGCTGAAAAAAATTGTTTTCTACTGGACTAACAAAGGGCAACTCTGTTATGAAATGTATTTTGTGGGACTGACACTGTTTTTGGGGACAGACCTGTTCCTTTGTGTCTTCTATATCACAAACATTTCATTTCATTACAAAAGTAAACACTTGTTTCTTTTACACACCTCTGCAAAACTGCCACGAGTAGGAAAGAAATTAATTGGGTTCTCCTTTGTCTCATGTATCACCAAGAGGATTACTATTATGTTTCTATTACTTATATTATGTATAACACAGAGTCATGCTTCTGCAGCCTCATTCAGCCAGTAGATTCAGTGTGTTTATACTGGTCTCACCAAAGACCAAAACCACCCATGCACAAGCGCAGCTGAGGAACGATTTGACAGTCTCGGTTGTCACTGCCAGGACAGGAGTAGGAAAAATCTTGAGTTTGAGATCTGGGCTGAGCTTGCTTCCTAACTGAATAGTTTCTTAGGTCTTGATTCATCTCACCTAGCTGTAGGCAAATGTTTGAGTTGATCAGAAGGGTAAGTAGTAATCGTCATGTCTGCATAGGGTTAGTCATGAGTGATGGACTGAGTCAGTCCACCTAAGGTCTGATGCATTTTCTAAAGGTGTCTACCTTCCTCCATGAGTCAACACAGGAAGCCCAGTGAGACCCTGTCCCTAACCAGACACCTTGGGAAGCATTAGTGTCAGCTGTTATTGGTCAAGGCCTTCATGTACTCAAGGAATGGTTCCTGACCTGGGAGGAGAGGACTGATAGATCCTCTCACCATTGTAAGAAAAATGGGAATTCTCTAAAATCTTGTGTCACTGGTAACTTCCCCAGCAATTCTGAAAAAAACCTCAAACTCTTACACTTGAAATGTGTGGGCTTTTCAAGAGACAAAGCTGGTTCCAACAGTAACCCCTTTCCAATGATAGCAAACACTGTTCAGGAGAATGGAATCTTGTGGAGCCAGAAGAGGTACATGCTAATGAAACTGGGGTGAAACTGTGTTGCTCTTACGATTTTGGTTCCTGCCCTTCTTTGCATAAAGGGAGGAGTTCCAATGCTTGCAATCTATACTCTCTGCAGTGCAAAACCTCCTTACATCATCTACCTGACCTTTTCTTCTGCAGCTTGGAGTAAAGCAGCCGTTCAGAAGTGCTACAGAAGACAGGAATCCACTCCTCCTTCCCCAAAGTCCAAGTAGTTTTGGGATAGGTGAAAGGATGCAAAGGAGCGGAAAGTACCCAGCATCTCCTGTTCTCTCCTCCCTATATCAATATTTAGGCAAGGTAACATGCAATCCTATCACAAGTGACAGAAAAAGAAAAGTAATACCTTTAAAACAGGCCTTTAATAAGAGTAAGGTCAGGGCTGCTCTCTCTGCTCTTTGGATTCATGATCTGGAGAGAAGAATTACTGTCAAGGCATCAAAAGCTTTGTATATCAAGACAAATGCCAATACCTGAAGCTAAGTACCTAAACAGGCATCTCAGTTTCAGGTTGTTCCCAACCATGTAGCTTTGGTATATAAGCAAACTATGGTTTTAAAATGCCACATTAAGCTGAATGATAACAGGAAAACATAGGAGTACAGTGCTGGAGTGGTTAAAATGTGTTGCTGGGATGTTATAAGGATGACTTTGAGATTGTTCCAAAGAGTGTCTCCTCTCAAAACTGTAAACACTGAAGAGTTAAAAGCAGATAAATTTGAGGTTAGCTACATGGCTCTCTGGCATACCAGAAGCTGGTATATCTTAGCTGTTGTAACTGAAAGAGGGCTGCAAAGATCAGACAGGCCATGAATGCTGATTATTATTAAATTAATATGACAAGATTATGCAGAAAGAAAGCCTATTTATTTAGATGCAAACTGAATAATTAGATATGGAAATTAGTAGCCATGGATCACATAATGCCATCATTTTGATACTAACCCTGTTGTAAGAGCTGATCTAAACTGAAAAACACAAGGAACAAATGAACAGAAAATAACACATTAAAACAATGGAATAAAATGATATTGAAATAACGGCATTCCAGGGAAATGAAAATCTGCACCCAGATTCTGACTATATTTGTTGAGAGCATCATATGCTAAGGGTGATTTTTGCTTGGGCAGCTCAGACAGATGCACTTCCATATTGTAAGCCCCTTCCTGTCACTGCTGCACAGAGCAGAGCTACTGGGCTTTCTGGCCCCCTTTTACTTCCTTCTACAACTGTCCTGTTCTTTTTGCCACTAAAGTGATGCAAGTAATAAAAAGGGTGATGTGGTGTTTCCTGTATCTATTCCCTACCTCAGCGTGACACAGATCCTGCAAGCTCCAAGCACGTCTGAAGCTTTTCAGTATGATGTTGGCAGGGCATGGCTTCCAGCAGGCTCTGGTATGAGGTGTCCCTGAGTCTCAACCTCTTCTCTCTTGCACTTCTTGCTCTTTAAATTATTCTCACCTCTGCAAACAAAAAAAGAGCATGTGCCTGAAAAGTCCTGTATTAGTGACCGAACCTTCAGGTTTCTAACAGCTCCTGAAGTGCTGAGTATCCCAGGCACCCACTGGAAATTCAAGCCCCTCTGCATTTCTGCAGCCAGCACTGGTGAGCACCACAGGGAACCGAGATCTACGCTTTACCATACCCATGTGGAAGAGGGAGGAGTGGAGCTGCCTTATGCACTGCTGGTGGCTCAGGGCAGCATTTCTTGTTTCCTCAGACCCAAATGGCCTTCCCTATACAAAGAGCCTCCATGACCAGTTCAGAAGAGGGATTTTGCAGCCTCTAGATAACTCGTCTGTGCATGAAGAACAGCAAAAACAGGCAGCCCTGGAGCAATGGGGAAAACATCCCAGCAGAATGAGGAGTATGAGGTGTTTCTGGACCCCTGCAGTTCATGTGCTGGGGTATCTCACAGAACTCACCAGTGCTCTTCTAGACAGAGGCATCCAGAATCCCACACCAGAGATGTGGCCACAGCTGCCCTAGTCCAGGTTGAAAACCTGTCAAAAATTTAGGGAAGACACCATTTTTTCTCAGTGTCTGTATCAGATTCTGCATGAGCCACGGGCTGAATCTGCACCCTGAGGGTTTATCTGCCTTTTCCGTGGCAGTGATGTTAATCCACGTGGTTACTTTAATTCACACAGAGCTTCTGAGTTACTCTGTCGTAATGTTAAGCAAAAAGATCCACTGGAAATTCACCCATAAAAATTACAACAAAGGCCAATTAGGTTCTTTTTTCTCTGACTTATTCACACAAAGAACATTTTAAAAGGTGAATTGCTGACTGAAGCACCAGTCCAGCTGGGATGAGGATAATTTGGGGTTGGTAACTGTAATAGCTTCTAAGTGAAATTCATTTGCTGCCAGTAGTGCAGCTCTAACTGATTTTCATCTGCACTTTTAATAAAGCAATTACAAAACAGCGTAGTCTCCAGTATGTGAAAGTGTCCAAAGCTGGGACAGAAATTAGTAATGTAATAGGGTAAGGTACCTAGGGTCTGGACAAAGTGTCCTGGAATTAGAAATGCTAATGGCTTGCCTCACAGATAGCTGGGTTGGTATAACAGTGGGCACAACGACATATGACAAAGCCCACTCTGCACTTAAGTCACTCCAGAGCCTGGGAGCCAGGTCTGCTGCATATCCAGATCTTCCCAGCATCACCCACATTTTGACAGGAATGACAGAAGTAGGACTGCTACAGCCATTTCCCAGCGCTGATACTCCTGATGCATCTCACCAGAAAGACTAGGGTTACAATAAGAAAAATCTTTTCTGCCTGCTTTTGAAAGGATTTGTTGATTCAGGACTAGACGTAACATTTAAGCTGAAACTTCCAGTGTCTCAGAAAGGCTGAAAAATCTGATTACAACTGAGGTGAACAGAGGAAGATTTCAAAAAGCCTTGCAAATTTGAGGAGTGTTTTGTTGATCAGAAAGAGCTATTTCAGCAGTCCACAGTTCCACACAAGATACTCTTTTATAAGGAGGACGAATAGGTCAGAAGGAAGGCATAAATGAATTGTCACTTAGGAAGTTTCTGCTGTGACTAAACATTGGAGAGATCTTTAACTTCTAATAAATTTAAGTTTTTAGAATATACTTCCACTCTTTCAAAGAACATACATTCCCTCATTCAGAAATGCTGGGCAAGTCTCTTAATTTTGCTGTGCTATAGAGTACTTATGTGTACAAGCATCCTACTTGCCTTACATGAAGTTTGCAACTAAACACACCGGTGTTTGCAGAGGATTTAAAATATTTGGATGTCAGTGAGTCAGAAATGAAGAGCATTTGGTATTAGCTATATCCTTTGTTCTTTCTTCATATATTTTAGTCATATAATGTACATATAAAAGAATAAAAGCAAATAGCATTGCTTTCCTTAAGACAAGTAAGTCTTCTTTCTAGCAGCTCCCAATCTGGCCCTGCGGCTTTGGCTGTCTGCCAGACAAGTTAGTGCTGGTATCATGTAGGCTAATGTAACTCTTGAATCACTTGACTAAATTTAGATGGTTGCCTCAGAATTGCCTCCAAACATTTAAATAGACCTCACAAAGATGCTTTCCAGGTTTTGTGGGGTTTTGTTCTTTAAATCAGACAAGCACTTTTAATTTGGCTTTTTTTTATTTCTTCAGTGAAATTATAATAATAATAATAATTCAAAAATATTAATTCTGAATAGCTGAGAGGTGCTTTCCCAGCACGGCGTGTGTTCAGCAACACGGATGCCCGAGTGCCTAGGTGCAGGAGCAACGTGCAGAGCAGCTGATTTGTTTTCTTCTCTTGCAGCCCCTGGCAGAATCGCGCAGGATGAAAACTGTGCAACTCAGCATTATACAACCCAAAACATAATGACTGTGGTGGTATTGTCTCTTCAGGGCACGTGCCTGGAGATACTTGCCAGGAGAGTGACTTCTGACCTAAGGGAAATCAAAGGCACCTATCTGGGTTATCTCCCTTCCCTCCTAGAACGA
>NW_010327353.1:37659-49262 GCF_000700745.2 Antrostomus carolinensis | reverse complement strand
AGTCCAGCGGAGCAGGTTTGCAGTCACACCTCACCACCCCCTTTGACTGACCCCACACTTGGTCTTTGAGCTGCCACTCTGAGCAGCTGGCAGTACGGTTGTGTTATGATGAACTGTAACTGTGGGCAGTGTGGCCATTAGGAGTGGATCCCCGGCAGAAATGCGCCAACTCGCTTCTGCGTGGCAGTCAGCCCCAGTCATGCGTCTGATGAGCAGTCAGAGACTGAAGCTTGGTCGGCATGTCCTGCTCTCTGGTGTGCAGCTGTGAGCTCACAGAAAGTCCCACAGACTCCCATGAACCACCAGGGAAAGGCATGACTCTAGGGCATTTCTGAGCCCCTGGGAAGGAAACCCTATTTTCTGAGCTAAGTCCCATACCATTACTTTTTCTTTAAGGGATGTTAAAACAAAGCTGTCCAACAGAGGGATAAGCTCCTGGACATTTCAGAGTTCATGGTACACTGTATATATTGGTATCTGGTTGTCAGATACTTCCCTGCTGCAGAGTTTCAGAAACTGAAAGCAAAGGCTACAAGTGGCGTGTTTGAGAAACACCACCGAGAAGAACTGGGAACGTGACAAGCAGAATGAGATTTATGAGAAGATATGTGAACGCTTCAGTTGTGAACAGATAGCTATACCACGACCATGCACAGATAAACAATGCTGCAGTTTAATTAGTGACAGGGATACGCAGTCCCTGCTGCTGTACCAAGGCAAATGATATGTCTTTGTGAGAAGCAGAAGCAGAAAGTCTGGAGTGAGCTGGTGTGGTGATTTTAGCCTGGGCAGCAGCCAAACACCAAACAGGCGCTCACTCACCCCTATCCCAATGAGACAGAGGAGAGAATCAGAAGGGTAGAAGTGAGAAAACTCATGGGTTGAGATAAAAACAATTTAATAATTGAAATAAAATAATAATAATTAAAATAATAATTATAATAATAGTAATAATGGAATATTCAAATGAGTGATGCACAGTGCAATTGCTCACCACCCACTGACCAATGCCCAGCCTGTCACCGGATAATGATCCCAGAGTAGAGACAATCTCAAAACCGAAACCACAGTCCTAGAAGAGTCAGAGAGCCTGAGCCATTCCCAAGAGGATCTCCCAGCTTTCCAGTCAACCCTCACTAATATACTGAACATGACCTTATATGATAAGGAATATCCCACTGGCATATCCAAATGCCAATTTGAGTTTGCTAATTGCTACACTTGCCCCCAGTCCTTGCACCTGCAGACTAGCAAAACATGGGGAAGTTGGAAATGTCCTTCATCTTCCAGTAACAACTAAAAACATTATGGTTTTTAGTTGTTAGGTTATCAATGTTCTTCTCATAACAAATCGCACACTGAAACCAAAACATAGTGCTATTCTAGCTACTAAGAAGAAAATTAGCTCTGTCTGAGCAAAACCAGGACAGCTGGGGACTGTGTTGACCTCCTCAAACTCCATACATCACTCAGGGTGATAACAGCTGACTCCACTCATGTTTTATGTTCTTACAATGCATGGTTAATATTCACTCCATAACTGTGGCAGCTATGTTTGGTTTATTCTGTATAATTAATGAGTTTATTCCAGAAATATGCACTGTAGCATCCCTTACATTTTTCTCTGAAGCATCTGACATTGGCCAGGGGCAGATCCTAGATTTTTTTTGGACCAGCTTGGAAATTCTTCCTTGTTTTATTAAACAAAGTCATAACATTTTCCTTGCATACAGCAAATAGCCATACTTAAAGATTAGAAAACAGTATGTTAGCAGTATTTACTCCAAAAGAATCTGAAATAGCTGTAACATATATTTATACATACACATACAGATGCATATGTACATAAATTTATATCTATAAGAAGCACTATCTGAAATACTACCCTCCCTAAGGAAAAGCATAGCAATCAGCTGGTGCTGAACTCACCTCATAGCAGCTTTCAGTAAAGCCTGTACCTTTTGGTACAATAAGTGTCCTTATAGCATGGTTTAAGATCATCTATACCAGCTGAAGTCAATATTAAAATGATCCTTTATTCAGTAAGTTTCAGTGGGCATCTGATTGTAACTTCAATACACTTACAATCTTTATGCCAGAGAGGACAAAAGAATCCAAAGGAAGACCTAAAAATCCCTGTTTCAGAGGTGAGCAGGAACCAGAGAGACAACTGTAGGATATTGTTTGATGACCTTTCACAAAGAAAACAGTAGAGTGGCATTGCTGATGATTGGAGACAGGAGTATTAGGCTAATTAAGCATCATTGCTGGCAGCAGCCCAAAGTTAAGAGGTCATAAAGTTGGAATTCCTGCAAAGCAAGGTGGAAATTAGGCAAAAAATCCTATACAATATACGTATCCATCAAAAACAATTGCAGTTAACTAAAGATGAGAGCAAGGGACTAAAAATAATCTTTTACATTTGAGGTAATTTTCTCATACTATTTTTTCTATTGAACTTCATTCTGCACTGCTCATAAGCTGGGAAGCAATGTTCTCCCTATAGATCTTTCTTAGTATCGGTTTCCAGGTAGTGGCTCAGCCTACGAGCTATTATTCCCCCTCTGCAATGCTATTTGCTGTCCTTTTCTTGAAGATTCATCAAAACATCTGCCCTAAGAGTTTGAATTACCAGACTTTGGAAGATATTTCTGTGTATATAGCACCAAGTATGCACATACCCTTTACAGAGCATATTGAGAATGAACAACTCACTATCTCGCTTGCAGAATGTGATGCACAGGCCAGTTATTGTTGGTGAAGAGATCTCACGATTTTTCTTTTCAATGGTAGAGTGTTTTAAGAGAAGATTGAAAGAGATAAATGGTGCTCATAATCTGCAAAGTAGTGGCCTGTTCTAAGTAGAAGGGTGATATGAAAAGAAGTGCAAGTCACAAGTGGACGATGACAAAAGTAGGCAGCAGAAAATGCATGGAACAGATCAGGCTCGACTCATAGGGCTTTCAAGTCTGTTTATTTCTTTGGAGGGCTACAAAGAAATCTATTTGCCTGGTGGACAATTGACTCCTGCACACAGCCTTGCTTTCTGTTTTTCTGCCATTCTGTAGTATAGCCCTCCTTCCTCATACACAGGTCCTATAAACAACCTGGGAATGTGCGAGAAAGAGGGAGAAGAGGTCAATTAAGAGATTTCTGTTACTTCCCCGATCTGCAGGAAATTGGAATTAACCAGTCCATCCTTGTGCTTCTCTATCCTTTAACTGTATTAATGTCAGTGTTGTCCTCTTCTTTACAGTATCTCCTTGCTACTGAGTATGAAATCCCTAGAGCACCCAGTACTGGCAGGACCCATGTAAAAGGAGCAGGGAAATTATAATCCTTTGCTTTTTGTGGCCTTTCAGGGACAACTCCTCATCAACCACATGCTGGGAAACCAGGCAATTCAGATGCCTTTAAGATATCGCATGGAGAGAGTGTGAGTAGAGTTTGGGGCTTAGGTAGCCAAAAACAAAAAGAGCTTTCAAGAGAGCACTTAGACTAAACTTTTACAGCCTGGAAACTTTGACATCTGCAGAATGCAATGCTTAGTTATTCAGCCTCTGTTTACATCTCCTTCAGATCTAGCCATCTGCTACACTTCAGCTGTTGTGTTTTGATGCCAGCCTTCCTGTAAGGAGGCTTGCATTGATCAGATTCCATCTAGCAGTGTAGCTGCTTCTCTGTGAAAGCCTAGTTTAGTGGTTCCTTTCTTATTTCTGCTTGGACATGTGAATATTGCTTTCTCATCAGAATCAAACTGACACATCATACATCTATTAGTTGCCCACATCCATTCTTGCAAGTCCATTCATTCACCGGAAATTCCTGCTATGTTACTCCATGTTGCACTGCTGCAGAGTATGAAAGTAGAGGCATTCCATACATGCAGAGATATGACAGATTTAGCAATTAGAAGTTCACTTTATTGCCTTTCACTGGCATCTACTATGTTCTAAGCAAAAGGTACTGTTCAATATATTGAGTGGGTCATTTTTAGAGCCTGTGCTCATGGGCCTGAGTTGGTTGAGTTGCAAAGGTTTATTTAGACTTTTTTTTCTCTACTTTTCTACTTCTTCTTGTCCTTAAATCTGGCAATAATTTTAGATAATATTTACCAAATGCATGGATAGTAGAGGAACCATGCAGTAAACTACTAAATCATAGCCATGCAATAAAGTCTAAGGAGTGGGAAGAGGAAGGGTAGAAAACCTGAATAGAAGGAGACAAGTATAATAGGTATAGATCAGGGGGACTGAAAATTTTATTATTCTTTCTAAGATAGTAATGAAGCCTTCAGAAAGTAATTTTTTTTTTTTTAGCTGAGGTTCTGAGCACCTTCTTGTATACCTTGAAATTGTTATTTGTTGATACAGTCAGAAATGTTCTGCAATAGTATCCCTAGTTTGCCAGAGCAAAAGGAACAGCAGGTGTTGGAAGACTGGAAGTGTGTCTAGCTTTATTTCAATGTTTCATCTGCCTTCCCCCCTTGCTCTTCATCCCTTGTTTCATACCTTTTCAGACCATTACACTTTGTAGGAGGGGCTGTGCCTTCTAAGGACAGCATTTAGGATGCTGTGAGCACACCAATAACATAAGCAATCAATAATAATTCTACCATGGAGCAGTTAATCAGCAAAGTGTGTCCTGCAGCTCACCCATCGTAGATGTAGGGTCTTAATTCTGAAAACATTCACACAAAAGTCTCTTACATCAATGGGTCAGAAGGCCCATGGTTGTGAAGCGCAGCACAGGCATATGTGCCTTCAGGATTAAGGCCCAGTAAGCAACAGGGTACTGTTTATTTTAAGCCTGCTCATTGCATTCAGCAAGTAGCAAGACACCAAGATTTTACTTCGTTTTTGTCATCACAGCAACTTCCAAGAGTTAAGGAGTGAAACGATGGTGCTGTTGAATAAACTGCAAGCTTTTACTGACTTCAGCTAGACCTTTCAATCATAGCGTTTCTTACCACTATTGCTCAGAAATACTGAATATTTCCACACAAGGAAGAAGACAAAAGGATTTTTTCAGGTAACTTTCTTTACTGAAAAAACCCCAAGAATTACAATGTGTATTTTTAACATTGTGATTGGAGTCTGGGCTTTCATTATAAAGCAAATGCAGCTCAATATGCACTTCTACCCTCATCCTCCAGAAGCTGGTTAGATGTACCAATCAACCTCTCCGTTGAACATACAACGGGTCATACCCACTTGTTCACAAATACTTGATCAGACTCTGAAAATACAACTTTTTATTACGTGGAGAGAGGAAACCACAATACTAATTTGGGGATTTGAAGTAAAGATCAGTCAGGCACAGGTCCCACATGCCATCTTCATATTACCTCCTTCAACTGCTCTGTCAGAGCTTGTGCTAAATTATTGTTTTTCAGCATGACACAATTTGCAAATATATGCAAGATTGTCTAAGAAACCTTTATTTAAGCCAGCTATTTCATCTCAGGGTATGCTAGGCAAAATTGGCCCCTGTTCACCCGCAGTGAGTAATTTTGTCCATCTTTTGTTGCAACATCACATACAGTTGTGAAGCTCCTTTCATAGTAATTTGAGATCTCTGTAATTGCAGCTGTAGGAAGGCAATATTTTTGAGGGAGAGGTGATGTACCTTATCAAACCAACTGACAGAGTTGAAAGAAAAAAAAGCAGACCAGCTTTTGGTCCCACAGGGCCTGATCCCAGAAGTCTCATATGGATGGAATGAATTTTGTGCTAAGCATAGACAATGTGCCAGTGCCACATGACAGGGATGTCTCACATAAGTCTATTCATTTCTTGCTGCAGTTAAAAAAAAAAAAATCTGATCAGCTTTCTTAAGCATAAAAATCTAGGATTTCAGCTACCCTTAAAACAGGAAGGAAACATGTAAAAGTTAAAAAATATTAGATATTTTGAACAGTCTGTGCTTATGATGCTACCCATCTTTCACAGTGTAAAAACTTTTTCCTAGTTCTGTGTTGTTCATGTCATCTCACATTATTCGTAGGTACACAGATGAGGTTTTGCTATGATGAATCAGTTACTCAAGTTATAGCATAGTTTTAGCATAGCATAGCAAGTATTTTTTAGTCCTGCAATGAGGATAATTTAATTTAATCTCCTACAACACTTGGATGAAGTATAACCATATTCTTTCCAGTGGCTTACAAGGTGATTGCAAATGTAAATTATATTATCTCATTTTCTTCCTACAGTTCACCGACATTCTCAGTTTCTTCCTACAGTTCATCGATGTAGATCAGAACGGTTTTCCTCAATGTCTCATCCCAAACTATGTAGAAATTCTCTACAGAAAAATATTTATTTACAACATTATCAAGAGAGCTGCCCTCTCTGAGAGTAGGATTTTGAGGACAAGTGTGGGAAGTCAGAAAAGGAAACATGAAAAAACTGCCTCTACTGATCATAGTCCAGATTTTCTTTGCAACAAAGGTCCCAGTCTGGAAGGCTGTGTGCATGTGCAAAGGTCAGGACAGCATGAGGGAAGTCTGGGGTGTATTTCTTGCAAAGCTTGAGATGAGAGAAGAAATAATGACATTGTTCCAGACCTTTCACCTCTAGATGATATATGACCTCTGATTTCTACAGTGTTTTGGAAGGCTCTAGTAGGATGGTGGAAAGGCAAGAGTTTTCTTGCTTAAGAGTGGAGATAGGTAACTGTGTGCAGGGGCTCCTTTATTCACAGATAAATAAATTCTTTCCAAACTCCCCCTTACTTTGTATCATCCTTTTCAATTCACACGTTAAGGCAAAGATCCAGAGCCTCAGCCAACGGGGAAAGAAAACTGTAAATCTGATGTACACAACTCCGTGTAGCAGATTTCAGAGGGGTTTGTGGTTTCTAAGGCAAATCAAAAAGTATAATAATCCTGACTATTTTAGAAGTGTTCCCTGACTACAAGACTATTGTCAGAGCCTGCAAAAAAATATTGCCTTTAAATGTCTGTACCCAGACATAAAGAAGGCACTTTGCCAAAATGAAAATGAAAATCATTGGCCAAATTAGCATCATGTAATCTTAGCTTTAAAATGACCCTGGTGCTGTATAAACAAGATTACATAAGGGTTCAGAGGTCTGTGAAGCAGTTCAGTAGTGCCATCTTGAGGGAAGCTCCTAGATGTTATGTACAATCCCAGATTTCAGATCTGCCTTTGCCTGTGTTTTATTAGTTGGAAATAAGTCAATGAACTACCCCAGAAGAACAAGGTACAGTAGATTCAGAAATGCATTAAAACATGCCCTTATTAGCAGAAGAGAAGTCAAAGCCAGCACTAATGCATTTCTATTGCTGCAGAAAATTATAGTCTAGGAAATAGAATTGTAATGTTTTAGCTGTTTATCACAAAGACACAGTAATATGAATTAAGCCCTGCAAAACATTAACACTAATTTATACCATAAATATCTTTGCATCAGAAGGGAGCCAGAGGAAGTAAAGAGCTGATGTCAGAGTCTCACAGAATTCTGTTTATTTTATGTAATTTTTATTTTCATCTGGGATGCAGAACAGGATCCATTTATCCTAGTCTGATTTTCAGTAGAATTATAACCATTCATCGAAAATCAGATTGATTAATTATGAAGTGGCAAATGGTCAGAATTATAAAAGAGGATGCTTACACTTACTATCTGCTTTGCTTTCCAGCCATTCCTATCTTCCCCATCACATCAGTCTGGAAGTGCCATGCACTATCATGTAGACTAAGATCAGTAAATGTCAAAAATGGTTTTCATTTTTCAGACCTGTCAGCTGGTGACAAGTAGGGCAGTTCAGACATCACACAGTTTTGGTTTTTTTCATAACCATTTCTACATTTCCCAACCAGAGCCAGAAACGGCAGCAAGTGATGGTTCATACATGGAGTTTCTTTTATTTCCCCCCCCCCCGCTGTTTCTTTCTTTTAGTGAGAACAGATTTACAATTCTTAAACTACCACAAAAATAGCGTGCCATTTTTAATAGCTTGGATGTTGATGACTTGTTACGTGACATGCACAATCACCAGAGCTGATGTATGATTTATTGATTATCTGTGAAAGGACAGTCAGCTATGAACTTTGAGGCTTCTGTAAACATCAACATCACCCAAGTGCGAATGCATGCAGTGTGTGATCTTACAGCACACACAATTCCTCTGGGCCCTGCAGGTGGAACTAAACATACAAATTCAAGTCACTTCTTCACAAGATCCAAGCACGTTCACTTATTGCTGAGTTTACCAAGATCAAGGGTATTTTGTGCCTTTAGGAAGCTCCGACAAGTCCTAAGACTGTCTTTGGAAGAAGCAGGAAGGGAGAGGGAAAGAAGACACCTTTCCTTTCAATGAAAAATTAAAGGGACAAGTGAACATCCCCTTGAATGTAAGTGCAGATAGCCTCAAAACAATTGCAGACTGAAATCCTGATACACTAGCATGATATTCAACTCACAAAAATGGCACTTTGAAAATAATAAAAATTGTGGCAAGGTAAATGCCATAGTACTGTAGTGATAAAGATACCTTGCTGAGACTTTTTGGTATCTTGTCATTCTTCAGAGCTGGCAGAGTAGTCAGTGCCTATATGATACTGTATACAATGTTTTCTCATGTTCTGATGTTAAGTAAATCATTAATCAGCTGAAAAAAATAACAAAGACATAGAAAACAGCTGTTCAGAAGCCTCTTTGAATCGATTCCTGAAAAAGTGCTGAAGAACTTGTATCCTTTTGAAGTATAATTTGCTTGAAAGATATGTAGAAAATGCATATTTTTGATTAAATAAGAACTATATTTTGACTGTGCTCAGGGTATCAGTACACGCCTTACTTTTTTTTCTTCTTCCTCCTGTCTTACATCCTTTTTGCTCTTCATCCTGAGGCAGATTCTCAGGAATAAAATGTCATTGGTAGCCTCTGAACTATATTAGTTTATGAAGGTGGGGCCTGCCTTCTGTCTTCATTGTCTTTTATACCTTATTGTTAATCATTCCAGTGTTTGAAGTTAAATTTTCAAATCAATATTACTATGACAGTGTGAAAGTGAACCTTAAGTGAAAATAATAAAAATGCTAGTGCTTATTAGAAGTAGATACATTTTTCATTGAGAGACATTTCCCCTGTTTTCTGAATTTATTAATCGAATTTTCTTTATTCATTGTTTCTCTGGGAAACTGTCAGGAAGGATGGAAGGACTGTGACTATGAAAGATATCTAGGACTATGTTTGTCCTTGGTATATGTTGATCATATATTATCAGATCATTATGAACTAAAAAGGTAGTAACATTTTTGCTAGGACTGAGATAATGCTTTACTTATTTCTCTGTGGAGCTGAAAATTATTTCCATCATGTACTTCTCCATCAATACAGCATGTGGATAAACAATTATCAAAATTATGATGTAGTGTTGCTCTTTCACACAGTCCTCACTATAATTAAAAACTCTAATCTAATCCTGCTCAGGGAAGAAGGTTGAGTGCATGTGCACCCACATGCACATGAAAGGAGGAAATCTATGGGAAGGCTCTGTATGTCTGTATAGTTTCTTGCCTCCCTGTATGCAGAAACTTGTTGAAGGAAGCAATATATGAGAAGGCTCTGTATTTATGCACTTATTTGTAGCCTCCCTGTTTCTTTCAGAAGACTGAAAATGTTCAGATCTTTTGTGCTGCACTGGACTGGTGGCCCATCCTTTGGAAGAAAGAAATTTATTGATGCAGAGGGTAAAGGAAATTAATATGGTTTATTATGCATGTTTGGGAAACAGGTTCATGGATTACAGCAGGATTTCTATCCCTTTTCATGTACCCAGCCCATCCACAAAGGGCTGTCTAGAGGGATGAAGAGGGATATGTGGTGTAGAGTGGAGTTGGCCTTCTGTCCTTCTGTGCCCACAGGGGTAAGGCTCTTGTTTACCTCTGGAAACAGAGCCAAAGATTTGCCATTGATTAATAAACTGCCTCTCTTGTTGTTCACACTTTCCTTCTTTTTCTTGTATGAGCAAAGCAAAAATACCTAAAATCCAGGTGTGAATACTAGCTGTATATATTTATTCTATTTCTTTTTGTAACTTGCTCTCTTCTCTTTAATCAGGTCCTGTTCTACAGCCCAGATCCTACCAAAGCCTGATGCTAGATCTGTGGTGGCCAAGGAAGTATTGCAGGGGCCACTAAACTCCAGCGGTGCTGTGGAAAATACTGCAGTGAAACCTCTCAAATCTTTTCCTGGTTGTCGTTTTCCTGGTTATCTTCCTTTTCCTATTGTGGTTTTGCACTTCTATGTAGATGTGTCTGCATCTGAATAAATGGTCATAAATGAACCAAATCTGCATGCAAAAAGGCCTTGTGTCTTGAAAATATGTGAAAATTTACATTTTCAATTTATCTTTTCTGTAGAAATTACCAAAAAAAGAGCAAAGGTTGGACTATGGAGATGACACTAAATGCAACAGAAATACTTTTAAGAAAAATACACACAACAAAGAAGAAGCTTTTCTTCAGTTCTTTATGGGTATCGCTCATTGCATTTTCCATTATATGCTATCCAAACAGACTGCTATGAAATTTATAACAAAGAAGTATTTGTATCATCTGAATTTCCTTAGAATTTTCTTTCTCTTCTATTTCCAAGTAACTGGTTTGTGATTTGGCAGTTTCATTTAACTGCAGTTCTTGACCTCACCAGCCAAGCTAGTAGGTGAAATGATTTTTCTGAAGTACAAAAGTCCTGGTTGTAGGGAGTTCTCTTTATGATTATCTTGTCATTTATTTTTAATTTTAAATGTCCACCCTCAAAGGAATTGCATGAAGGATGAACGTGCCAATGTGTTACCTTGACCTACGGTCCAACACCACTGCCTGAAAACTGAGAATCATCTGTTTTACAATGTTAACTGCTCCTACCAGAGCACTTTTTCCCAAAAGCAAATTCTGTCACAGGTTTACTGTTTCAAGCAGCAGTGTGTTACTGAGTCAGTAAAATATCTGAACAAAAATTAAGCTTGCACTTATTTTATTCCCCAAAAAACCATAATGTGGTAGTGCATTAATTTAGGAAAAACATTTATCAATGAATTTGTCCTACTGAATGTGTGGTTTGCTTTCCCCTCCTACAGAATTTCTGTGTAACTTAGGGCATGGCCTGTGAGACTCCTTCACATCACCTCTCCTCAGCCTGACATAGATAATTTTTAGACTCAATAGAGCAACAAATGCAAAGATCCTAATGCAGGCAAGACAGAAGAGTACATCTGCTGGACAAAGCAGCATGTACATATACTGTTTTTTTTCAAAAGGGAGCTATAGGCCAGCTCATCATCTTACTAGATCATCCTTTACCTCAAATGGTCCTACTGTGGGAGGATCACCTCTCTTGTTGACATGATGTTCTTTCATTGTGCATTCAGCATGTGCAGCTCTATAACAGCCAGATACCGTGAAGTGTCTTCAGGTTTACTTCAACCAACCCCCTAAAACACTTGGCAACACAGAAAGATAACGGCTAGATGTTATTCGTAATTTGCAAAAAGAGAAAAAATTATCCAAACCTTCTTTCAGTTTCTACTTTAACTTCTAGGACTTACTTTCCTGCAAAATAATAATAAT
>NW_010327353.1:0-37607 GCF_000700745.2 Antrostomus carolinensis | reverse complement strand
AACAACAACAACAACAACAACAACAACAGGTTGTCTTTTCATCTTATTAATATATTTATACTACAGTCAGAAATTCATATATGTGGTGGTCATATCTATTTTGTTGGTATTTAACTATGACTTTCTTTGCAGCCAAGAAGCTATTTCCCCTAGAAAGGATCTTATTCCAGCAAATTTGCTGTGCTAGTACTGCGCTTTGCAGCCATTCAGAAAAGTTGCTGAACAATGTAAGAAGAGAGAGAGAGAAAGCACAGGGACAGGAAAATACTTAGGCTGTATTTTAGAAGGACAATATGATAAATACTCCATTTTTCTTGGTGAAATATACAGATTTTGAATAACCCAAAAAACTTCTTAGGACTTTGTTCGTATCTGACTATATCTGCAAAACATAAAATTCAAGATTTCCTTTACCAAATGGCAAGTTACAAGCAGGCACCATGATTCACTGCAGGGAACAGTCTACAAGGGTGTACATAATTCTGAACAACAAAATTACACACATGTTTAAATGAAGACTTAATTAGACATAATGTTTTAACTGCCTCCGTGAAATACTGTATTTGATTTGTGATTGCATTTTAACATCAGTTATTTCTGACTCTACATACATTAAAGCCTTATTCATTCATGACTGGTTGCAAACAATAATCTGATAAACACCAGCTTTAACTCCTTGCATGACAGCCTAAGAAAATAGGACCCTGATCTTGACTAAGGTCTTAGTAGGCTATAATAAGATAAAATGATACAAGTTTCTCCTATAATTTTTGCCAGAGGTCATCAATCTGTATTCAACAAAACCATTATTGATATTTGATGCCGATGAGTTCCTAGTTCACTGGCTAGAAGAAATCCTATGACACATTAGGCCTATTCTTTTTCTTATGTGACACCCATAATTAATAGGGCCAAATCATCCTCCACCGATAATTAATTCTCACATAATTCCACAGGGTGACTGACATTTCATGTAAATACTTCTTTGGATAGGAGGATGCAAAGAAAAAGGACTTAACTGCCAAACACAGTATATTTTGCATCCAACTACAGCTCCACCTCAGTATGCTTTTGCAGAGCTGCATCAGCACACATCTCCCTGTTGCATCCTCCTCCAGTCCCTTTGCAAATAGCTGGAGAAACAGTCTGTAATTTGAAAGAGGAAAGGGATTAAAAATGATTAAAGAATCAGAATGACCAAAAGCCCAGATTATTGTGGTTTTGAACCATATCACAAAGTGTAATGTCTGTGTAACCCTCCTGCGGTGATAACATCTCAACATAGTCTGTTGGTGTTGAGCCAACCCTATACACCACTGCTACCAAAACATGCAGTCCCACACCTTCTTCCTCTTCTCTGGAGGAAGCTCTGGTATACATCGGACCCTTCGCTGCACTGACTTTGTTCACCAGAGCCATAAAAAGTAACAAAATGCACCTAAAATATCATATTAGTTGGTTAAAACAGCCCACTGAGGGAGTTTGCCACAGACATGGTGGGTGTGAAGAGAAGATGAGGGCTTCCCCTCCTGCCAGCCCTGACCTGGCCACAGAGCCCATCACCTCCAAACCTGCCCACCAGAGTCTAATACTCAGGGAACACCCTGACAACCACCTTTCCCAGCCCAGGAGAAGAAAAAGAGGGTGGAGAGGACACAAAGCACTCGCATGCTTTTTTGTCCCACCTATCCTCAGAAGCAGATGGCAGCACTACGTTTGTATGCCCTCACAGAGCAGGTAGCTGTGCAATTAGGCAGCTGCTTTTTCTGCAGAGGAGCTTCAAGCTGAAGTCCTAACAATTGTGGGAGCATCCCCTGCGAGGCAGTTTGTGTCAGCTACTTTTGCAGTGGGAGAAAGAGATACTCTGCCTCATCTTCTAGTCATCCGGGGACAGACACCTCGCAGGTCCAAATTGCTTTTACTACAGGACCTGCAATGAAATTGTAGCACATGAAAGCTGAGGATCCAAACCCATTTTAGCCAGTTCTCCTGGAGAAAAAATGCTGGTGAGATCATGCAGTACGTGTGAGTGCCTGCACTTCTATCTGTATTTCTTTCTTTTTTCTTTTTTTTTTAACCACTTCCAAGAACATTTAGGCAAGGGACAGAAGTCTCGGGGATGTTAAGTTCCCAGAACATCTGGTTAGCAAGAAAAGACAGTGTGGCTATTAATGAAAGGAAGGGCTGAAGAGTGACCTAACCACTGTTAGACGTGGCTGAGGCTACGTGAAAGCTCAACCTCAAAAAACTAATGTGAAAATGGGAATTCATTGGTTCTACTGACCCCACAGAACCAGCACCAATATAAGCTTTCACAGAGGCTCACTATATAAGGCTGACTGCAATATAAGTCAGCTTTTCAGATCTATACACCAAGAGATTTAGTTCTCTGCTTATAGGAAGACAAGAAAAAAAAGTAATGAATTTTAATATTGTTTACCTTTGCAGACAAGTTCCTTCTTTTCCTGTAAGATATATGAATAAAATGCCTCATAGAAAAAACACAAAAGCTTTATCTCAATTGTGTTTTTATAGAACCCCCAGGATTTACACAAAATGATAGCAAAATCCAAGCATAAATCACAGTTTTTGTGACAAGGCTGCCTGCTACTTAACATGTAGATTTTTTGTAAAAAAGAATGCTGGATTTAGCACCATCCTGGTCAACAGAGTGCTTTAAAATTTTACTAACTGCCTTTTGGAAACTATTAAAAACCAATGTGAAGGCATGGGAGTGAAAATGTAAAAATACAATACACCTATTAGGTCACCAGATCCATCTACATGACAGATCAGGACAGTTCTCTGTGCCAAACCCACCCAGCAGAGTTTTTGCAGTCTTAGGCAATTGGACAACTAGCACTTTCCCTTACGTTATAATTTTTTCAGAGTGTATGTTGTGTGCTTTGTTTCATTAATTCAACCATATTTTTTCCTCTTCCTTTTAAATAAAGATTGCAGCACTCACATGTCAAGCTGAAGAAGACATTATTCTAACAGTAACATCTAACATCTGTTTTTGGCAGGCACTACGGGCGGTTGGCAGCAGCTCTGCAGTTCCCTCCTTATGTAAATGATCATGTGCTGGTGGCTGTCGAAGCAAACATTGCTGGAAGACAAAGGAAGAAAAAGTCCTTTTCCTTTTACTTGATGCTTACTGTTAGCTAGAACATAAGGAGTTTTGCATGTTGAGCAGACAGCTTCATTTTCACTGTATGTGGGCCAGATCTGGCTTCAGGGGAACCAAAGAGAGCCCCGTGCAAGGATGAATATTCACTAAAATATTTATCAAAGAGAAATTATTTTTAGGGTCTTATTTATGCATGGATTTATTTACTGGAAAGAAGGAATGTGAGGGAACGCTGCCTGATGGAGAGGCAGGGAAGAAATTCTGATGTGCACCCTCCAGTCCACACAGTTGATGTATCAAACCTTTCCAAGACTGGAATGCATTTCTAAAAGGTAGGTTCATTGGTTGCACAATGGCTGTTGAGACCTTTTTTTTATATGCCTGTAAAACCTAGCAAATACAGAGCCCCAATGACTGTGAAAATCTGGCCTTTGCTGGCATCACATAGGAAGTACATTATTTACAATTCTCCCTCTCATTTTGTGTATTGATCACTCAATATATGGAATAAAACCAGGATAACTGGAGAAATTCTGCTCTGTGTTGTGCAGAAGGGCCCTCAGCTTAGCTCTGTAGATCTCTGATGTGCAACTTGTGGGATCTCAGCACTGTTAGCTCCTGCAGGGATACAGTTTCTGAAGACACCACCACTTCTCTGAGGTGTTCTCATAATGCCTCTGCTCCCTGACATTGGGACAGTACTGCCCAGCCTTAATTCAACTGAAATTTTATCACAGTGAGACCCTGAGAAGACCCAAGGGACTACTAGGACTGCACAATGCAGTTGTAAATGAGGTCTTCAACTCCAAGGAGCAGATGTTGGCCTGAGAGCACAGTTTCATGTCAAATAGCCCAAGGTGTTCTGAGGCAATACTGTCTGCCTGTTCTGTCCTGCCTTCCCCTCTGTCTTGCTGCATCATACCACCTTGTATTTTTGTACCCGCACTGGCACTTCTTCAGCTGCATTTTAAACTGGGGCAGTTAGCTCAGATGGCCAAATATCTCTTCTACAAGAAACATGGGCTTTTTAAGCCTGAGCAAAGCTCCACGCTGACATAGCAATACTGCTGGTCCTTAAGCCATTTTAGCAGCTCACATTTCTTGCCCAAGAACTGCATTGTGCCATGCTGGTACACCTCACACCGACTGAGGAATACACCACTTTGCAGCCTCAGACTCTGGCTAAATACATTTAATCAAGAGTGTGCTGTCAGCTACAGATGTTTTTCCCCAGCTCTCAGCGTACAGCCTTGCCATCATGAAAAGACCTCAAAGCTGTTACAACTGTGGCTCTGGATAGCTACGTGTAAGTGCTGCTGTGCAGTTCAGCCAATCTTGTTTTAAACAAAACCAAGCAATCCTAGTGTTTGACATCTGAGTGATGTAAACATCAGTATGAGAGGCCAGTTGTGATGCTATGTAGCAGTAAGAGCCCCAAAAGAAAGACAAAACTGTGGAGCTTGAAATAGTGGGTGAAGATCTGTTTAGATTTGAGCCTTCCTATGATGATGTTCTTTGTAAAAAGAGAATCAAAATCTGGCAAAGTTCATCCTTCACCATGTTCACACACGGAAATTTAAAAAGGTAAATTTGATGTAGCTTTAGAGTTGAGGTCTAGGTTCTGTTTTGGCCCAGTTCTAATCTTCAGGTTAATTTTCAACCCCAAATAGTCTAGATAGCAGGAAAATTAGTTTCTTTGGCTAAATGATAAAATTTAAGAGATACAGCTGCTGAGTATGCTCCGTTCCCTCAAACTTCACTGGTACAGTAGGAATGTCCAGCCTGGACTGGGCTTTAACCTGTTTGCAGCAATTAGTTCACCTCTTCAGTAAAATGCTGCTAATTTCTCTGTTTTCTTCAGAGAAATTAGGAAGCTGTTGCTGTGTGTGCATTCGAGAAGCCTGGACATTTCACTGGGAACTTTTTCTGCATGTTTACACCAATCTTTCTATCTTAATGCCATCTTAAAATCTGTCGAACAATGGTGAGGACATGCTGTGCATACTGCTGCGAGAAAAGAGAAAAGAATGAGCAGAAGGACAGTAGGAAGCTGAATGGTGTGTGAAAACGAGAATATGACTAAGTGACTTATCATTCAAATTGCCTTTCACCAAATGTGTGTAATCAATTCCAGCGCAGTAGGGATGGTTAACGTTACAAAGGCTCTAATCATGGATTTGTCCAATATCATCTTTCCCAAGAAGTAGCCTCAGATGCCTGAAAAGCGTGTGCATAAATTTAGTAACAAAGACTTGAGGTTGGACCACTTTGCCTTTATAAAATGATTTGTATTCCAGATTTTAGATGTTCCTGCCGTAGTGATTTTATTCGCAGGGAGCAAGTGACTTCTCAGTACTTGCAAAACTATGCCTACAAATTTGACTGAAGCCAGTACTTTGCAACAACAGAGATAACAGTACTAAAAGTATTTTATCTTTTATTGTGTTTTGAGTTTTATATAGAACATAAAAGAATATAACACTCACAAGTATGCCTTACAAGGAAATAAAATTGTGTTTGGAAAAGTCACCAGGAAAATGATCTATTGCATTCCAAGTTAATTCATGTCCTCTGAGAGCACAGAAGACAATTACTTTAGATTTTTTTAGTAAAGAGGAAAATCTCTGTATTCCAGGTTGCACTAAATATGACAAGCCAAACATTTGTGGCCTTTGTATTCAGTGTGACAGGGCCAGAAGATCTGTAAGATCCTCACCAGATCTAGTCTAAAATACATCAAATCAGTAACTTTTATTCATTTATAATTTTATAACTATGCATTGTCCCTGTTATGGAATTTTGTGATCCCTCAGAAATCAAATTCTTCATTAGCTGTTTCAGCAGAAAAATTCCCAACAGCTCTAGTTCACATCTGGAATTGGCAAACCAGCTCTGAATCCCTGAAATAGAAAGCTTTTTGTGTAGTTTCTAATTAAATGTATTTGCATTTCTATCTTGAACTGGAATACTGGAGAAAAAAGCCTCAGGGGCTATCTGATATGTCCCAGCTTGTTCCAAGCAAGGAGGAGATCTATATGAGCCTTCAGCTTGCATATAAAATAGTCTATAGAAATGAAAGATGTTTAGAAAATACGCTAGTTTTCTGGAAAAGAAAAAAGAAAAAAGAGTCTCTGAGCACTGAACAGCTATAGGTATTTGGTAATGATCTAGAACAATTCTTTTGAAATTAATGGAGTTTCTCCCTATTTATCACACTACAAAAGAATATCAGAACTTGGCCTAATTTCTGAAGTTACTTCCAGTACTCATTGCAGAGGGTTAAACCTGTCATTACAGCTCTCTTAAATTAGTTCAATATAATTACATCACAACCTTAATAGCATGCGTCTCAATAATTTTCAAGATCAGTGAAAAACCTGGTCACAAAAAAAGAAACCTGAGCTTCCTTATGTAACTCTTCTGTTGCCATTTTTCCTATTGTCATAAGTAGCTGCTTTTCATTGGCGCACTACAAAAGCAACCTCTTCAGACAGCTTTCTGCTGATGACTTCTTTTATCTGTAAATGCTTTCAGTGACTTATCTTTTTTTTTTTTTTTTTTCTCCAAGCAAAATAATCTTCTATAGCCCCAATGAACCTGACATTGAAAAGCACTAAAGTTGGACTACACAGGGTCATATCACAGCTTACTGAGAAACACAGGGCCACCAAAAGGAGATAACTATAGACAGTACAAGGGTCCAGGATGGCTCCTGCTTCAGTCCTGCCTCAAGGTAGCATCTCATGAGTACCCACTTTCCATTTCAGTAATCCAGCTTTCTATAATATACTATTGTTTATAGCCATCAAGTAAGGCAGGCAGCCCTCATCCCATTACTATTTTAGCTCCAGGGTAAGGCTTATTTTTCTTATCTACAAAGAGGATATTAAGGACTGGAATACATACACATAGTTCTCCATGGGTTTATTGTGTTCAGCCTACTACCCTGTCAATCATGCCATTTTTGTTTTGTTATCACTTTTCTTAGTTTAGTGCCATAACCTCAGGCTCTGATCTCATCAGATCTCACAAGCTAAACAGGGTCAAGCCAGGTCAGTTTTCTGAAGAGAAACTTCCAAGAAAACTCGAATGTTTGCAGGAAGGAGTACTTTTCCCCCCATACTGTATTTTTCAGTCTCAGTCAGTACCCAGCAGTACTGAATCAGCACCACTGAATGAAGTTAGAAAGTTACAATAAAAGATTTCAAGACAATTTCAGTGCTGACAGACTCCATTTCTGGAGTGAAACCCAGCTTGAGTACACTCAGTCTAAAACAACAACTATTACTTCAGTGAGGTAGTTCATTTTTCACTCACCCTACAAGCCTGTGGTTGCCTTCATTATACATATCCACAGGTCTTTCTGCCAATACTGTATTTTTCCCTTCACTGACCATGCTCACTGAGAGCTCTTAGCTCTGACCCAGTATTGTCCCTCCTTCTTCTCTAGGTCTACTGTAACACCTAATGCCACAGGATCAGGTTCGCCTTCTGAGTACCCTAGCAGTGACTGCCTCTCTCTCAGGACACAGGCATTTCACTACAATTAGTATACATACTTTTATTCCAGTAGCCTATTTTGGTTCCAATTTTATGTCATTAACTGGTGTTCTATTACTCTGAATTGCTAAAAGCTTTCTGTCCCATTTCTGAGTTGGCTAGATTTAGGTGGCAAATAAAATAATTTCCACAGGAGTAATTTTTAATCTAAATTGAGACCCTTCTGAATGAATGGAAGTAAA
This sequence comes from Antrostomus carolinensis, assembly GCF_000700745.2. Lineage (NCBI taxonomy): Eukaryota > Metazoa > Chordata > Aves > Caprimulgiformes > Caprimulgidae > Antrostomus > Antrostomus carolinensis. Next base: position 29,735 of record NW_010327353.1, on the reverse strand, counting down.
ATACTTTCGTTATTAATGTAATTGTAGATCTTTTTATTGTTAGTAGCTTTTTAACCAACTTCATGTTTTATTATGTTAAGGCACCATCCCATGACAATCTATGGTTAAACCACCACAAGACAGAAAGGTATGAAGTGACATCATCTGCCCTCAGTTTTTGTGTCATTCATCGTCTTTCATTGCCATTCTGAATATTAAGGTTTACATTTCAGGATCCTGGCTATGAACTTTCAATCTCATCAGTACTAATGTTTGTCTTATTATCATGTAAGATTTTTTTTTTTTCCCCAAATAAGAACTATAAGTTAGGAATGATAAGTCAAGCTCCTCATGACTCGCTGAGGAAACTCAGTGTGCTTCCCTCAATGTAGTGGATAAGCCAGTTGTCCCTTTATTTAAAAGTTAAAGCCATTGTTCAGAATTTGGAAAGCAAATACCACCTTATTCACAAAGGGTAGTACTGTCTTCTACATGGGACTCATGGGAATATTCAATAAAATATACATAACCAAGTAAAAGTAAGAGAACCTGTGCTTCTGATACCATGACCTCATGCTAGTTATATACACTATTCTTAGTTTGTATTTTCAACAGATAAATAGATGCATGAGAACTTTATTTTTCTTGCTGAAATGTTGCTTTCACTACAGTTATTAGGCAGAAGGCAACATGATCTTATAACCAGAACAGGAAACCAAGAATTGGGATATGCAGGTATTTTTACCTTGACTTTGCCACAGCTGTCAATGACATCTTGGACAAATAACTGTTTTAGACTGTGACTTCCACCTTCCAGAGCTTCAATTATTCACAAGTAGGTAGTCATAGAGTTGGGGCAACAAATGGACTCATAGGCTGAGCTCTTAGGCACATCAGCCTCAGATGAGATCCTCCCAACCTTCCTTCAATTACATACAGACCATCACAAGAGTTGTTGTTACATAATGACATCATCTACCCTCAGTCACTCGGCACCTTATCTATAAAATGAGGCTAAATATCCTAAACAAATACACGTTAGAAAATCCATTGAATACCTTAAATCAACAATTCTGTGTAATATAGTCTACAGGTACATAGTACATCCCTTATAGATAGATGTAGCATGTTCATGTGCTTATTAGCATCTTACTCTTTGGAAAGCATCAGCGATTAAAAGTAAGAAAGTGGAGACAAATACAGAGGGAAGTGCTTCCTAAGTAGGTCTGAATTTGGATCACAGAAGTTAAATTATTTGCCAAGGATTGCAAATATTTTTTAGAAAAGAGGCAGTTCTGCAATTATTTCTTTTAAAGTTCATTCTTTACTTGATTTAGATTCTCTCTCTTGAGTACGCAGTAAAACCATGATATTAAAATTTTACATAAATTTATAAATTTCTGGAGATATAAGAAAAGAATTGTGAGTCCATAATTTGAAAACAAAGGGGGAAAGTGGACAAAATACGAAAGGCTTTGTAAAATATTTGCATACACATTATGCAACATGTGCCTTAAAGAAGCTGCATGCGATTTGTTTTCTTAATTCAAGTTTTGTCAGTATATAAATCCTGCTAGAGAGCTTATTGCTTGTTTACATCAAACCTTTGACCGAGTAATGGAACTTTACACAATGTCACAAACAGAAGTAATACTGAAAGGCATGAAAAGAATGGGTCCGTTGGGATTTATTTTTCTTCTAAACAGTTCTATATGTCAGCATCAGTCTGAAGTTCCCAGTTTTTATCCATTAATAACCACTGACTGTTAAAATGTGTCACAGATTCTGATAGCTTCCATACTGCAAACACGCTGCCTTCTTTTGTCAAGAACCACTTTTAGATAAGGGCATGTGGCAGATTACTGTTTCTACTGTTCCTTCCTCGCCATTATGAATCTCAGCATGTAGTCCTCATGCCTTACAGAATTTCACAAGATCCTCTATGTGATGCAAAATTTTCACTTTACATGGACTAAACTACCCCATGACAATTCCCAAGGGACAAACCCTCATCAACTGACAACACTTAAATGTGAGATACAGAATGGAGAAAACTAATACAGCTCTCATCTTATTTTCACAGCTGGACTCTTATGAATTTTTGACCCCAGCATGTTAGACATTAACAGGACTGATTTTTGATTCAGTGTCTAAGATTCACTTTGACTTTTTATTCCCCGTGCCAGATGATTACTATCTCTGATCACACTATGAAAGTTTACCAGGCACAAATCCCTATAATGTATAACCTTTATACTGCCTTGATTTACGTTAATCTGATCTATCAACAAATGGACTGATTCATTCTGACAAAGTTGATTTATGTTGACATGTTGACTTTTGTACTTTCCAATGCTGCATTCCCTTTATTAGATTTCTGATTTTGGGTCAGCTAGACAGGGCTCCCTTTCCTACATTTTTTTATCCAGCGGGGAGGTATTTCAGTGCTTCTAAAAATTTGGATGCTGAACTACTAAAATCAATAGATTTGTTATTAGCGTGGACAGTAAAATAAAGTCCCTTTTCACTTCCTAAGATTTCTGTGGTCAGATTTCCTTCTCACTTTGGTTGATGTAAATCATTAGTAATGCAAATAAAATTATTTAAATTACAGGGTGGAAAGGCAGAAATTTAGAAAGAATTTATGCCTAATTATTTGCAAACATTTAGCAGGTTCGTTGGTACCAGAGTGCAAAAAAACCCCAAAAACCAAACAAACAACTCTGCACTCTGCTCAACAGGACAGGATGCTCAGCTTCTGACAGAAAGATGTGCTTTGCTTCCACTCCTTCAGAAAGAAAAAAAATACGTGAGCCAAGGCTCTCATTGGGGAGATCATACCCTGATAATAATCCCAGCTGAGTAGAGAAGGTTTACAACAGCACAGCAGAGGTCTGTACTCTGATACCATCAATGCAGCAAGAGGATTGTGTGGCCAAGCCTCACATGATGGAAAAGGATGAAGCACAAATACCATGGAGATATATGCATTTTGACATAAAAGTGAGGTAAAGAACAGCTAAAAACACTTTAGTGAGACAAGGACTTCATGAAAGCTTCTATTCCTGGTAGCTAAGTAAGATGCATTTTTCTATAGCTGAGTGATGGATAGAAGTACAGAGAAACCCAGCTGTCTGCTCACTGTGTTGATGGCATCAAAAGCAATACTTTCATTTCTAACAACTTCTAAGTACTATAGATGGAAAAACTAGTGTTTTTCAGGCATAACCAAAACAGACTTTGAACAAGATTTTGTAATACTGTGGTCTGGAAAGCATCTCAAGATCATCAAGGCCGATGAAATTAAACAAGAGGTTGAGCTCCAAGACCTTGCTGGACCTATGAGCATTCACCTCACATGACCAGATTAGAGCTAGTCAAAGTAACCTCCCTGAAACTCATTTTGCATGGACATTAGATCTTTAGCTCCATCCATTTTGCTCTTTAATCCCAATCCTATTATGTCAGACTAGTTCCTGACATCGGCAGAGGCCAAGTGCAATATCCTTAGGGATATTGAAATTATGGAGTTTTGGTTCAATGATCAAATCAAGAATTCTCATAACATAAACGAAAATTCTGATTTGGATTAAATTGACATGTAGCAATTTATTTTTAGCTTATATAACCATTTTTAATCAGCCAGTATAAGAATAACAGATGATGGAGATGGAATAGAGAAAGAGGAAAATACCTGTTGAAAATAGTTTTGCATCTACGTTCTCCCTTATTTGCTGAATTACTGTTTGCTTAAAAATGTTACTATTCTTAGTACTTTACTATTCATTTCTGAAGTTACTTCCAGTACTCATTGCAGAGGGTTAAACCTGTCATTACAGCTCTCTGTAACTTCATTCCTGTTTGTCCTTTAATTTACTATTTCAATGATATTTTCTTTCCATATTAAAGGATTTTGCGAAAATTTTCAAAATCTGTATAAAGAAGCAGCTTGCAGAGGATCACAGGACAGAGGTTTCAAAATTACTGCACTAGGGTGGCCCAGCTGTGCTCTCTATCACCTACCCTCTTGTTTCAAAACTGCAGAAAAGAAAGACCAAAACGCGAGGACACTTAAGGCAACTCAAGGACGTGCAGAAGTGGCGGAGATCCTGAGGCCAAGCGTGCCATCTAGTGTCCGATCCTGTTTCTCGAAGAGAAAGCGGTAATTCATCTCTGCAATGTTTACAATATTCAGAATATATCCTTCATCACTTACTGGACAGGCTCCTGATACCACGCTTGGGTATTAAATGCAAGGCTCAACAATAGTAATGATTTCTCACCTCCATGATGTTTGGGCAGCGTGTGTGAACAATTTGTGAACATCTTCTGTTTGAAAGCTGCCCATCCACATCCGATAACAAGCATGTTCAAATAGTAACGAGCCTTCTGCAGAAACAGAGCTGCCCAATATGACAATAAAATACCTTGAATATACTGTGGATATTGTGATCATTTATTTCAGTAAACTGCTGGAACTGATAGCCCAGCTTGCTGTGCAACAGATGGTAAGAACACATTGTTCCTGAAAATCCAGTAAGGGGGACAATATAACCCAATTACCACCCTCATACAATAGCAAAATGGGTAATGAAAGTTGAAGACATGCAGACTGCCATGTTTTGTTCTTTTTGTTCTTGTCAGCAACTCCATATTCAGTGATGAGATACCAGCAGCAAAACAGATATTGGCAGCCAAACCAACAGCACCGCTTTCATCCTGGCAGTTTTCTTAGCATAATCACTCAGGAGCATAAACTTCTAAGATACGTTACCATAAAGTTCTCCTAAGAAAGTGCTAGAACCTCTCATGGCACAGTGAGGGCAAGTACAAACACCTGGAATTTGGTGCATTCCAACAAATGTCAAAATGTAAATTCTTTGAGGTAAGGTGTCAATGTTTCTTTGGTTGTTTCATTTTGGACCCCTCAAATAAAGATGCCAAAAAACATTGTGGGTGAGCAGAGTTGGAGGCAAGAAGTTGTATGGCAGTCAGAGAGATGTAAAAAAGACTGCTTGTGAAAATCTATGGAAACAGTTATTTTAAGCCTCTCTCATATTTTTCATGTACTGCTAAAATTAAGGCTGATGTGACTGCAAGTGCTACATTGGTGGGCTGAGTAAGGGGAAAAAAAGGCGGGTAATTCAGAGATATTGAGTCACACTTCCCCTGTTTTAGTGTAATAAAACAGCACTGTTATTAACTGTAAAGTGATTTCATGTTACACCTTATCCTGTGTAACTTTGACTTGCCAAAAAAAGGTCACTCAGATTGCCCTCCTGTGGTGCTGCGTTCCCACCACTTTCCTCATATCAGGTCCAGTGATCCTGCAGCATCAGATTTTGCCAGGTCAGTGAGTTGATCCAGCTGAAAACTAACTGGGGGAAAAAAAGTTTTCCATCGGAAAGCCACCAAAAATGACACCCTGCAGCAGATACTGGGGCAGGAACAGCTGCCTGATCATTCAAGGAAAATCACCCCTTTTAGCAGCAACCCACAGTTCAACTGGTTTAAGAACAAACGGAACCACACCCAAGATCACGGTACTACAGACAAAAGTATTCACCGATGGGCATGAGGTACAGCCCCTCAAGAAGTGTAAAATATTAAGGCAGGGGAGTAAAGTTTATTTTGATGTATCAATACTAAAATTAGAATTATCTATAGCACAGAGGAAGTGGTATTTTTAAATGTTTAAGCTGCATCCTTTGAAGAAAAAAAGCATGTTGCTTTACATTTAGATCAAATCAAAAGACAAAATGTGTATTTCTTCTCAACACACACATTTTTAAATTTCATTATGTGCCTAAAGGTTACCTTCATTATTGAAAAGATGGACAATTAGATTTCTTCAGTGAGGGTACATGGGATTTGTTCTCTTCAGTTCATCATTGTTCCTAAAACAATCAAGGCTCCGAGTCTGAAAGCAAGCAGAAATATTGGGAGACTCTGAATTTGCAGTCATCTTCTTGGATTTAAAGAAAACATACCTCCAAACAGCTAGGAGAGCACCCACACTAACAGCAGCTTAATTCTCCTTCAGGAATAGGCTGGAAGCCCAAACCACTCCCTGAGTAGGTTGGAAGTTTCTGTGTATCCTTTTCCCAGCAGTGATCCAGTTCAGAGTTACTACTTGTAGTAAGCCTGCATGCCAAGGTCAAGTAGGCAACGCGCAGCAATTTGTAATGTTCCTCCCAGCAACTATTTTTGAAGCAGGTTACAGCAGGACAGCTCTGAGAGCAGCACATCTCCTGTAGGCAGCACTATTTCAGACTTTGATGTGCAGCAAGGATAGAGGAGAAATATCATATCCTGTCTCAATTTCATCACCGATGATCACAGTAGTAATTCAAAGATCAAACTGAGGACTCATTTGCACTGAATATTAATGTAGGTGTAATAGATAAAAAAACCTGTCAGGAGTAGTTTTCAGAACAATGCATCTGCTAGCCACAATCTTTGAAATAAATCCAAGTCTAATGGAGCAGCTTCTTTCCCTTTCTTCAAAAAGGGACTCAATATGATCAGCTACATCTTCTCAAAAGAAAACATTTGGACTCTTTTCTTTTATAGACTTTGATGCAACGTCAGAATGGCAGTGATTTCAGTGAAGGTAAGCTCTTAAATAAGGCTCGGGCATTTAACTGTCTTTGAAGCGAAGTGTTTGCTTTTGTGAAGGGACTTACTTGACAGTCTGAAGTCGAAAGCCTCTTTTCATGCCAAAAATAGAATAAATGCACCATTTTGGAAAACAGCTTGCACTGCCCTGCCAGCTTTCCTTGACATTTTGGTGCTGGAATCACCGTGAGTTTTACAAAGAACCTATTTCCCGTGTCATTCAGCTCCTCATCTCTGTTAAAAAGGCTAGTGCAGATGCTGAAACTAGAGCAGGGGTTTTGCTTCAGATCTAACCATCTGCTGGACAGAAAGCAGGCTAGTGAACTGTTTGCTAAATACAAACGGTCACTATCAGCTTATACCCAGAACCTGCACAGATGTGAATCCACTGAAGTAAATGGAGTTCTACAAGCAGAACACTTGACCTGAGGACTGTGTTCATCCATGATTTTAAAATAGTCTAGTATCAGTCTTCCGAGTCATTCAATCCACCTGCAAAAAGACTGCTTTTAACCCAAAGAAACTTAGGGAACTAAACCCGCTTACAATTTCAATTTTCATGTGAACATACATGTTCAAAATCTACAATGTCAAAATGTGCAATTTTGATGGTAAAATACTGAAAGTTAAATTGCCATTTTTATGCACAGATTCTTTAAGATTATCCTTTTAGAAAAACAAGACACCTTGTCCTGTCAATATCCTGAAGTACCCTTTCTCTCTCTTTTAATACTTTGGTGAAAGAATACTTCCTGCCCTCTCCATTACTTTCATGCTTAATAGCATTGCAATGAAAGAAATGACACCTTACAGAATTAGGACCCAGAGTAGCATCCCTTGGAGGCTGAGTTTCAGATCATTATTTCTGCTGACACTGTGCAGCTGTTGCAGAGGGATTTTTTTCTAGGAGCAACTTTGGGTGTTTTTTAATTTTTTTTTTTTTTTGCCACAGAAGTCTTTAGCGGGAAGAGGAAGGCACGGCTTGTTGGATCAGTGATGTAACACCAGCTGACAGGTGGGTTTCAGGGAACTCTCTGGGGCCATGGCCTCTTTAGTGGTTTTACCACTCTAAACTCAATTACAGTGGAGTTTCACGCTCCACAGCAAACTCCAGTCCTTTCTTGATAAAAACTCTACAAAGTAAATAAGTCATGATGATGATACGGGTCTACCATTTAATATTCATCGAAGTACATATGTTTGAAAATTGGAAGCAGAGTTTAATCCATTTTCATATTTATATCAACATGAAGCTTTAAAAAGGATATCTTTCCTTTTCTCAGAGAATCTTGACAATTTCTGGTCTGACAAGATAAATAAAGATGTACAAAACTCACTTTGAATATAAGGAGAAGACGCAAGGAGATTTAAAACGCAAACCTTAAAGCATGTATCCTGAACCTACTCCCTTTCAAGAGGGAGCACATCTCCCTTCCGTGTGATTTGCAGTTCGATTGAAATTGCATAAAACACTTTAAAGGATTCATAATTCTTGGCACAGTGTGCACAATTTGATCACAATCTATTTATACCTTATTGAATGGTGTATTGATGGTATCACAGATAATATATTTTATAAAGGGACTTTTACATTCATGACCAGTTTCTTCTCTCATTTAGATATATTAGCTTGAAGTTCCTTTTCTGTCTTTGACATATTTAAAGCTACAGCAACCATCAGAATTTGGTTGTGTATAGCTGTGACAGTACAACCAAAACTTACAAAATCAGTAGTCTATATGAGAACTACATATAAAACTGAAAAAATAAACAACACATTGATCTGAAATAACTTCAAACTTTCTAATTTACAAAAAACCCACCTCATATAGCATTAAGCTTAATCATTATTTTGTAACATCAGACAGGTTTTCCTGCCCATGCTTATGCACCTCCAAGAGAAATTAAAAGAAAGATGTAGCAAATTTTTCTTTGTCTTAGCATTTTGTTTCAGGTCACTGAAAGATAAATGAAGCTGGTGAAAAAAGAGTTAACATAATGATGTCGTCTTTTATTTGACTGAATGTTTAAGCATGGTGCTACGGCTGATGGCACCTTGTTTAATAATGCAGTACAGAGCTTCCTAAGGGGACAGGGCTTGATCTGAAAACTGAATATGGTGCACTCTAAATTCTCTTCCCTGAGGAAGGCTGACTAACTGATAAGTGCCATGAGCTAGCGCAGGGACTGATTCTGTCAAATCAAGCTCAAATGGAAGGCACAATGTAGACTCTTCTCAAGTCTTAGTGAAGTAATTTGAGCAGACATTTGTGACATTAGACAGTGCATCAACTATGGAATGCTGTAAAAGTTCACTGTCTTACTACAAGGTGGTCTTTAGATGACAGGATAAAGAAATCAGTGCAAATTTGTTAATGTAACAACTTGGAAAAGCATGCTAAAAATGTCACTCTATTGGGATATGTGATAAAATGTATAGGGAAGTGACTGTCAGTTGTGTTTCCTTGTGAATCCTTCATTAGAACTCATGTAAAAGGCATAAAAAGAGGGAAACACAATAAATATAAAATTTGTATTAGTTGCTATCAGCTAAACTTCTAGTTTTCCTGAGCTAAAAAAATTCCAGATGACAGCTGAGGCAAGCAAGCAAGAAAATCCATTGTTCAGCTGTTTATTTCTCACTTTGGGATTATATAAAGATTCTCTTAGTTAAGTCATTCAATTCAAACTTCCAGTACTAAAGTCTAAATGGAGACAGAAGAATAACAGTCTTTAAAGTCAGGAAGAAAACTGAACAGTTTGAGAAGGAGATAAAACCTGTTAATCAGAAATAAATAATATTTTAGCATGCAAGGACTAACTTTCAGCAAATCAGCAAGAAAGACTGGAAACAAATGGAAATTCCTCAATAAATAGAATGGAAAATTGCAGAGAAAATGAATTTTCACTGGTCATTCATGCTTGCCTAACCTTGTTATTTTCTTCAAGTAAATAATGTAATTATTTACTTGAATGTAAATATAAATAAATAATGGTTTATGGTTATAAGAAATGAGGAAAATCTCTGCCAGGTTTCCAGTGAAAATTTTGACAAATTGCTACCTGGGATAATTGAAGATTAAATTAGTAAAGGGAAACACAGTAGATAAGGAACTGATCAAAGGGGATATAATAGCAAACAATGTTGAAAATAGGCATTTCCAGTTGAAGAGAGGTTATTAGTGGGTATCTTCCAGGATAATTTTAAAAACAAACTTTTGTCAGAAGTTCTGTGACCTTAACAGAGAAATGACAGTGTGCTGATGAGATGAGTTGACAATGCTCAGCTAACGGGTACAGCAGTACAAAGAGTCAGCAGGTCTCAGGGAAAGACCTGATGACTGGAATATTAAAACTGTGTAGAAATGGTATATCACAAAAACACAGGACTGTACATTTAGAGACTAATAAAATCTTTGTTGTAAACTGGAAATCCATCAGCTGAATAAGGAAAAAGATTCTGGTGTAATGAGTGATCATAGGAGGAGTTGCAGATGGCAATCTGATGTCAGCGTGAGAAAGGCAAATGATACCGAGGTAGTAGCAGATGAGAGTTTTCTGCTGAAGAATTACTAATATCACTGTGTAACACAGCTGGTGAGATGCTACCTGGAAGCTTTAGGTGACACTTTACTATGAAGCTTTCAGGTCACCTGGTTCAGGAAAGAACTCCTCAGACTAGAAGAGTCGTGAAAGAAAAGACTATATGATGAGATAATATGAGAAGAGAGTGCCCTGTTGAGGCTGATTACAGATATAATTTTCGTCTAAGAAAAAGCTCAAATGCAGAAGGACAAGAACTTCTATTTAACCATCATGACAGGCAAACGAATGACTGGCTGTATGCAAGCTGAGGGGCTGCAGGAGGAAGCTCCCATGGCAGTCCAGTTCTGGAACACAGCTTCTCATCTGAGTGGTGGAAGCAAAAGGGCTGTTGCTCAGCATGATGAATTTTGACAAGGTCAGGAAAAGAGTTACATGATGTGGTATGTGTGGTTGTGTTTGATGTGAAGACCTAGGAGGTCCTTTGCTTATATTATCTTGGGCTGTAGGGAGCTCTATAACACTGTTTTTATTGGTAGTATGCTCAAAAGTACAATTTAGGCCAGTATCTGAGACGTGTCCTCAGCCCAAAATGCTATACAAGTAAATGCATTAATAATCTTCTATTAACGGACCATGGGGAGAATTTTCAAAGGCATTCATCACCTGTAGAACTTTACAACCAGTAATATTAATGCATTAAATAAAAGAATTTGAAGGAGGGATCCTCAGACACGTTGTTCTGCAGAGATGGAGTAAAGAACCAAGCATATTTCCAGTGCAGGTAACACTGACAACTGTTGTAACAAACTCATAGTCAAGCTTTAAATCTTGGAATTCTACATCTTTAGCGTGCAAAAATGTCTGTTTTTCACCAGCCTGGTTATCCTGACCACTTTTAATCCAGGGAAAAGTCCTTTTTAGGACAATCTTTTAGGAGCAAGACAGGTCTGTACTAAATCAAGCCTTTCCATTTATAGTAGATATTACCTTACTGTAGAGCCATGCATGTACAGATACACTGAGAGGTGGGGAGAGAGGCTGAGGGAGGGATGACTCGCTAGTTGAGTGTAATTATTAAAGGTCTAACTCAAAGCACCTACAAGTAGTGATGCTCATAAATGGTAAACTCAAATGCAATAGTTTAATTAATATAGGTAGCAAGTCACGTGAGACAGGGAAATCTTTGTTTCTGCATTGTATTGCAGAATAGTTACTAATACATATTTTATAAATTAATGGTATACATACACACTCATTACATTTATTTTGTGAAAACAGTTAAACTACAGAGCACTTTCAAGATTTCCATAGATTCACCAGGTAGTATGATCAGATTAGCCTGGCTAATACTTTGAAGGGAGCTGTCCTACAAAAACTTTAAATTGTTATTTTCAGAATAAGCATTTATATTAAAATTGATCAAGTTTTCATTGCACTCAAAACCTTCCCATCACTGAGTCTTAAGAGACAAATATTGAAATCAAATAGCCTTTAAAAAAAACCTACAAATACTCTTCTATCCAGAATTCCCATGAACACCTGAAAATCCATTTGATTAAATAACTTTACCATAGGGCTCAAACTCTGCTGCTCAGCTTTTACTTTAATGTCTTCCTCTTCTTAGACCATCAACCCAATAGAACTGAGCCCTGTCCAGCCAGAACAGAGGATACTCAGCCATAGCTTATTTAGGAAAAAACCCACAAGCAGCCTTCTAGTTAAATAGGAAAAGATGAGAAAATTGCAGTAGTCTCCAATCACAGGAACAACAAGGGGGAAAAAGAGACACTCTGAATTTCAGGGACTGTGGTGGTCTCTCTGTGAGGCAATGGGAACTAGCTTTTATTCCCCATCTTGAGGTTCTGAAGCAGGATTCACTGGATCTGGTTTCACTAGCATTTGCAGCTCAGTCTCAGTATGAGAAGAATAAAATACTCCTCAGAGGCCTAATATTTATGTTAGCAAGATTTCCTATCCTAAAAAGCTGACAGACCAACTAATTACATTGACACAGAGCTATTTTTAAGACCACTGATAAACATGAAATTAAAATCAATCAGAATTGGTTGTATACAGACTCCTGCTTTCTATTTTCTTTAATTCATTTACTTACTTAATTCTGTTCATTCCTTGAGACACAGCATATCAATGCTAATGCTCAACTCAAAATAAATGCTCAGTTTCAGGCAGAGCATTCTGACTTAGATGTGCAGTAAGGTGCTCTAGAGTGCTGCAAAATGAACTCCAACTTACCCTGTTACCTAGTCTCAGGATTTCCAAGATAATTACATTTGGAAGTACCTACATGGCAACTGGTATTACCTAGGGTTTGAAGTTATGAATAACCTATACAAGAAATTTTCCTTCGTTGTTTTGCTGCAGAGGACGATGTCCCATGGTACACAGGCAGAATTCTAAAGCTGCAAAAGTTGCAAGTCTCTAAATGCTAAGTGATACTCTACATGGGAAACTTGAACTGAAGTTTTCCACAATAAAGCCATAAGGCAGTGTACCTTTTACAAACGAGGTGTAAATTTTACACTGATGTGTAACAGATATTTTCACTAAGGGTTGCCTTCAGCCCTGACTGATTTTAATCCCCATTCTTACACCTTCCACAGCTCATCTCATATCTTTTGGTACAAAGAATTGCAGCAGATTTGTAGGACTGTCAATAATCTCCATCAAGACTTCCACAGCTGGCTGAAGCAGAAGCCAAAAAATCAAGGCAGCTAGTATAATTAAGTTATAAATATACTGACCCTCTTTAAAGTCAAAGGAACTTCACATTATTGTAAAGATCCATCAGCTTCAATTAGCTTTCTCATATCCATTGAACAGAGTTTAGATCAACCTTTGGATGCACCTATGGGCTACAGTTATAATGGAGTCTAGTGTGTGCTTCTTATTGCTTATTACTCATCAAGACTGCAAAATCTTTCAACACCTCATGCAATGTCTCTCCTTTGGCCTTTTACTTATGAAATAAGACTTTTCCTCTTGCACTAGCAAAACTGAGTATCTGCAGCCATGGGGAGAACTTTTCTATACCTTTCTGTTTGCAATATTGTGTTGGAGGTATAAGGATATTGACATTTTAAAATATTTATCTGCCCATTTAAGATACATGTTTTTAGACACACATCTAGAAAATTTGGAATGTGTTCATCATCAAAACATAAAATGTCCATAATTTATTTTAGGAAGTAATCTAAAAGTTACGTTCACATAGAATTGTACATTATTACAAATTATAAGGGTCATAATATTTAATGCACTATATTATGCAAAAAGTCTGATGATGTTCTCAACAGCCCTTTCCAGCTAATCTGAAGTGATTTTCTTTGAAATCCTGAATATCCTCCTAGACTACCATTCATCTTCCAAGGAAAAACAATGCAGAAGTGGTGGCAGCATCGTAAAACTTTTTCCTTAGACTTTCACCAGTTTGATAATGTGGTGTTTGATAATGTAGTGTCATTTTCTTTCACTGAAAGAAAATGGAAGCATCCCAAAGTAATGCCAGTGGCTACCCTTGAGGCATTTTGCTTTAATATCTCTATGCCTCAGTTTTCCTATTTTAAAAAATGTTCATAATATTCATTCAAACCAGCAGGGAGTTGTAAAGCTAAATTTATTATTGTTTGTAAAATGCTTTTAGAGCACCCAACTGGAAGAATGATAGATATGCAAAACAGAACCTCTTGTAGCTATTATTCTCAGACAATTTCTGTTGAATTTATATAAAAGGAATACTGATTATTGTCAGACAATTATTCTCAAACAATTTGTGTTGAATTTATATCAAATTGAATACTTTTTTTAACAATATAATGAAAACTTGTCCATTAATCATTAAAATAGCATGATGCCCTCAGGCCTTTTTGCAAATAAACAATAATAAATTAGATTGAAAATACATCAGATATACGCAGCCTCTGTTAAGATGTAGATACACTGAACATCTATGTCATACTGATAATGTGTTACATGAACACAGGCCCACAGGTGTCCTTGCCTCTTCTTGTCATTAAAACACACACAAAGCTTTCTAAGTGTGTGTTTGCTTTTGATGTGCAACTTTCAGCTAAGGAGAAATACAAGATACTGCCCACTAGTTTTTATTTCTGGCATTTGTACATGAACCCTGTCAAATTCACACTTTAAAAGTGTTCCACTATCTGAACATAGTTTTCAGAGCACGAGGAGACCCTCACTTGCACATTCCAGTCACATTTAAATCAAATAAAAAGAGGCAAGATGTGATCAGGTATACGGGACTGGAAGTCAAATCAAGTTTGTACTTAGCGCTGCCATCCTTTCATTTTGCAACTTTAGTCACAAAACTCTGAATTTTTATTCCAATTACCATAAATTTACTGCTACAGTTCCCACAAGACAGCTCAACCTCCCATAAAAAATAAGAGTTCATCCCTCTCCTCAGATGTTGGTATTTAGGGTACTGTGAATTAGCCAACACCTGGGTTCTAATTTTTAATCACTTGCACCATCCATCCTTACCACATCCTTACCAGTTCTGCACAGGCCCAGAATGGCTGCAGGTTGATCAAAATTGAAATTTATACTTAAGTTTTTAGTTCCTTGTACGGCAACGTGCAAACAGGTCAGACCAATATCTAAGATAAGCTCTACTGACGTTCAGAGTAACACATGAGTTTCTGTAAGGTCTTACCTGGATCAGAGCTACTTGCTACTGTAACATACATGAACAAAAGGAAATGGCCAGAATGAACATCTGCACTCCCAGTATTATGAATAGAAGTTATTGATCCAAAGGAAAATGTGTTGCTCAAGACCAGGATAAGGAGTTCTTACATTTTCAAGAAATCCGAATTTAGAAACATCTGAATAGCTTTACATTTATCCACAAATGTAATAATTAATGTAAAAATAAATGGCTGAACAAGACTGCTTTTTTTAACCAATACACCATGATCTCACTACCTGCAGGTCTGAAGATCTGGATCAGCTTCGTCCAAACCACAACCCTTCTGGGACTCTTCATACACTTTATGAGCAAGAGATTCAGTTCTATGAAGCACCAAATCAGCCAGGCAGCAGCAATTATAATGTGTTCCGGGACTGCCCCTCCCGTTTGAGCTCTCCCACCACGCCATCACCAGGCTGAGCACAAGATGGCAGACACATGCACGTGGCACACCTGCACCGACGACTCTTCCCGCTCTTTTCTGAAAGACCGAACGCGTCTGATGCTGGCGCAGGAACCTGTGCCAGAGAGACCCTTCCCGCTTGGGGCTGGAGAGGGTAATTCCCTGCAGAGTTCTGAATTTAAAGACGTTTAGGGAGAGACCAATAATGAATCAGAAGAAAGCTAAGAGAGAAACTGTATTTCTCAGCCCCCAGTCCCTTTGTGCATTTACACAGTGGGGACAGGCAGTGATGGGTGTGAAACCTTGCGATGTAACCCTAGGCACTGCTGACTTGGCACCATGCTACTTAGTTTTCCCCAAGACCAAATGAAATGCCTAAAAATAGCAACGCTTGCCAAAATGTTTATGTTTTTAGCTGTGCTTGGTTGTTTTCACATTCAGACCTCTTCTCTTCTTCTGCTCTATCCCTCTGATTAGATTGCATTCCTCCTAGTTGTGGGAGCTGGGATTATGCCTGAGCTGGGAACTGGAGGGAATACGGTAAAGCAGTCTAAACGGGAAGGTGGAATATTTCTGACATTCCTCCCAGTGAAAGCAAGCAGCAATTGACCAAACACGCTGTACATCCACACTCACCGCTTACACACTGGGTGAAAGGGTCAGCCCTTGATCTCTCTGTGTTGCCTTATTGCATTTCCCGCAAGGCATTACCTTTGTTGACAGATTCCATCCTTCTTGTCAATGAGGACTGTCATCTGGTCCCTCAGGCTACGCTCTTGACCGCTTCAATTGATCCTTTAGTTTGCTTTTATCTCTGGATGCCATGTTATCACTGTTGCCAGGGTTTTGTATGTGCAACTGAGTATTATAATAAGAAAATCACTGCTCCTCAGTTTTTAAAAAAATAAATACAAATAATTAAAAAAATAAAGTTGTCCAAAATCCTCTAGCTTTTATTTTGATTGTGTTTAATGTTTCTAAATGTTCCATCCCTCATTCTCTTCATTTCCACCCCCTGCCATGTAGCTCTGTATGACTTTCAACCACACTGCCAACTATCGCAAGAAGAGTAAATCAGGTAGCAACTGGTTTCAGCCGAAGTCTACAGTGATTCTTACTGGCATTGCAAAGCTTACTTGAATTCACAAGGGGCTTAAAAAGCACTCAGATGGCAGAGATTGTTGTGGCAGAAGCAACTGGAAAGTGTCCTGAGATTGAAACACAGACATATTAACATCACCCTTGTGGACGCTAATGACTTGCACTTTAAAATGCCAGAGGCTCATACTGCCAGTTAAAACAAAGAAAAAACACATTTTTAGTCTCCAAAGACTTTAGATCTTTCCAAACTCTGAGGGCAAATTCAGCCATAATGTATTTTTGCAGTAGAGCAGGGCAGCTCATGCATGCCACTGGGGGAATCATTGCCCGGAGTTGCTGTAGGCAGTGTAGTCGGTATAGCTAAATAAAACAGCAGCTGAAAACCTTTGAGAGGTTCAACTAGTAATGAAGCATTCTATAATGCAATGCAATCAAACCTAAACAGTTTGAAGGCATATCTTGCTGACACTGGCAATCCTTGTCTTTCTCACTGAAATGTATTTAAGGAAATGACCACCTAACAAGGATTTCTGCAAAAGCTTTAAGACTTAAATTGACACATAATTATAAAAATATTTTAATTTTTCGATGAGGTAACAATATGCTATTTAGACGTTTCTACATGAGAAAGTCTTTTAAGAGCTTAGTGGTAATGGGAGATTGGAAACCTTCTGAAATGGTAAATGTTTAAAGAGATCTACTCAAAGAAACTGAAAGGTAACTGGAAAGGAAGAAAAACAGACACTGACAATAAAGAGAAGACTAGGAAAATGCTTAGAAGTACATAAAAGTAAAAAAAAGGACTGGTTTGAGAGGGAAAATACATGTAGGACAGGAAAAATACAGTAGCCAAATTAATCCTCAGTATAAATCTAATGATGAACCAAGCCCAAGAAACTAAGTGGACTGGGAAAAGGAATTTTTTTTTTATGTTTTTTAATATGCAAAAGAAAAAAATTCCAAGTTTTATTTGCTTACATTAGAAATGCAAGCCACATGTACTTTTTTTTTTCTTCACAGATCCGTGGATGGCTAAACAATAAGCAGGGTAAGATTTGTGTGCTATATGGATTGCATTAAACCTGAGTAACTGAGAAAGTAATTTATACCTTGCCTAACTGAAAATACATTTCCTTCTTCTCAAGGACGAAAAATACTGATTAACTCATGTTTCAGAGTTTTCTTAGGGATCTACCGCTACCTCCAAAAATTAAACAAAATATCTCCTTTTATAAATTTTATGATAAAGCAAAAGAACTAAAGTAAAAAGGCTTTCTTTTATTTTCAGATTACATTTAAAGTAAATCTTATAACAGAATGAGTCTGAAAAAGTAATGTTTTGTCTAAGTCAAGTAAGAACAAAGTGAAAATGCAAAAAGATACGGAAGAAAAACTTTGTATGGTGGCCCATGTATCAAATATTCCTAATGGAATTTGGTGTTGGTAAGGGAAAAATTTTTGCTCAATGAACTTCTGGGTCTGCACCCCACAAATGTTAAGGCACATCTCTCTCTTCACACACATCTTCATATAATAAAGATAGGCCTTAGGTACATTTAAGCCAGCGGCTGGAGTTGTCAAGCGAGTAGCTAAAAAGATGAAAGTAAAATGTGAAATTGTGAAGCAAAAATTAAAACAAAAACAAAGCACAGACAAAATCAACTAAATTCCTCCCCAAAATGAGGAAATAAAGTGTAGTTCAAGAATAAAAAGAGTAACACTTACACACGACTTAAAAATAGAAGAAGACAGTTAAATTCTGAGGGCTAATATTGCAGGGGAAAAGTAAGAGATGAACTTGCCAAGATCCTCAATACAAAGGACCAGCTCCATTCCTCTTTTGATCGATCTTTCCAATAGGCAAAACCCTTCTTTCTGGAGTCCTACTGCATTCAAACTAACTCACTGTGCATCTTCTAAATTCAGATTTAGATTTGAAAGTGGTGGAAGTGGCCTTCTAGGTAAAAAGTTAAGATTCCATTTGTTCTTTTAAATTTTTTTTCTAGATACTTGAGCTTGAATTTTGTCATGTACAGATATTATTAGCTAAAAAGATGGAAAGTCTTGACCAAATACTGAAAGTTAATTGTAAATGAACCTACAGGAAAGTGGGAATGCTTAACACAGCTGTAATTCTAGTCAGTCTTTAAACTAGGAATGAACAAATTATCCAAGATCCAAACACAACTTGACCAGAAAAGTGTACAGTAGTACTGAACTGAAGCAAATGAAGTAATTTAAGCAAATATAAATGTTACTGAGCTGACCCATAAGTTCTTGCACACCCTAAAATGCTACTGATAAAGTCTTTACAGTGAAGTTCTACAAGGACCAGAAACACAACTTTGGGCCATAACCATATAGATTTCTCTGTATGTTTACCTTTTTTCAGAAGAGAGAATGTAAATTTGTATGTAAAATATGAAATGTATGTATCACCAACTAAAGCTTTGTGGAGTTCCCCAAGTATGTTCTGACTCTCAGTTTAAGCTTTATATATCTCAAGGAATTCTTACTCCAAAATAGAAGTTTTAAAATGTTGATAACTTACAGCAAGCTTATCTCCAGAATCACATTCAATGCTGAAAGAAGCAAAGTAAGAACTATTAATAAAGATCATGCTGCATAGCCAGGGAATATCTAACTCAGGAACCCAGGGTTCAGACAGCCAACAGCCATCAGCGAGATCATTCTCTTCAGTTCCCCTTCCACCACTGAGCTAAGAGTCAGGAAAATAATTCTACTTAGCCTGACTTCAGTGAGAGCATTATAAAGCCCTGGAACTTGTCAGCAGTATTAGCACCAATTTCATTACTGTTCTACTAAAATTTGCAAATAAAACTAGATCACATTTTAAATACTGAACTTAATATCTAACTTTAATTTCATGAACACTTCAAGACAGGATAAAATAGTATCATTGCTAAAGCAAGACATCCAGCCACCGTCAGTCTCTTAGCTTCCTACTTCTGCACAGGCCCACTCCTTGTCATCACCTTGTGCTGGCACAAACATTTGCGTGGCTGTGCAGTGTAGAGGACTGGGAAGATGATCTGGCTTAAAACCAACCCAGACAGATACACCCATCTGGTTCATCATGTAGCTATCTAAAGACTTGTGCCAGCACAAAAGGATAGTGTGGGTCAGGACTCGGAAGCAAAATACAGGAAATATTTTTAATATATACTTCTTGCTACCTATCTCAAAGGGTTCCTCAGCTCCTAGTGACAGACTGATTTCCCCACAGATACCAGACTGCATTCACATGACAGCCTCACACTTTGATACACAGTCCACTGCCTCAAACAGAACAAGCACTTTTCAATGTATAAAGATCAGGCTAAGCTTATTTATTTGTTTATTCAAAATTCTTTCAAACTTTTATATATTTCCCTGACTCCTGCTCTGCCTTTGCCTTTCCTCCATGATTTTTTTGGGCTACACAGTAAAATTAGATTCTAATGTTCATTAAATAAGGAATGTGTGAAAGAAGGATTTAAATGGAGAAGTGGGGGTGGATATGGCACTGCCCCAACACACTCTCTAAGCAAAGATACAGAAGCTAACATATGCACACATCAAGCTGATCACAACACATGATGGTGTTCTCAATGCCAGCAGCATCTCCCTCCCAGCACCTAGTGCTCTTCTTTCCCACATGGTGGACATTCACAGGCCGGTCTCATGGAGATAACTCTACATCTCCAGGGAGGATGCCCTTCCAAGAAAGTCCTTGTGAGCAGTGACCGCTCATTCCAACACACCTGAATTTACATGTGCTGACATAACTCAGTTATTGTTCATCTGCACCAGCTGACAATATGATCCAAATAATTTTTATAAGTGAGCCACTTCGATCACTCACTGCTCCATGATTTCTCTCTCACCAATTCAGACAGTGATCCTTCCTTTAGGTTTTCAGTAAAGTACCAAGCTGAGAATGATCTCTCTATAACTTCAATAGATTATAATTTATTTTGCTAGCTATTCCTAGCAAATACATTTTGAGTATTACTAGTCAATCCATTCTGAATTTACTGTTGTTGAAGAGCATTTGTGAATAGGCATCACTAAGTCAAATGCCTTACAAAAACATGCCTGCACAGCTGTCACCTCTATCAACCAGACTGGTGGTCCTGTAGAACAGTATCAAAGATCACACCTAAGTTCTGTGAAATCAAGCTGGTGAATTCATATTAATTTCTCATTGATATATTATTTTTATAATATCATATCATTTATCAATTTATCATTAATGTATCATTTACATATTAACCGTATTCTCAGCATTTAATTCTCTGTTGATGAAGTCTATGATCAGTTGACCTGTTACTTTCTCGAAGCTCTGTGCCTAAACAGTTGTTCTATATTTCATTTCCCGAGTAAACTGTCTTACCACTTACAACAGCAGCAGATCATTCTCCTGATTCTCTGGAACTTCTCAGATTTTCATTTAAAATCAACACCACTGGTCAGGACAAGTTTGTTAAGAACCTCTTGGGATGACTTGTTTCAACCTGCCTACATAAAAATATTTAATGCTAAAAAGTAGCTCTTTTATAGTTTTCACTGTGGGGCAAAAAAGTTTTATTGTTCATATACATGGAGGCAGACAGGTTTGTTGTAAATGACAATCATGACATTATTAAGTACTTCTACATTTTCGGCATTGCAGAAATTTTGCCTTTATGCTGAGAAACTGACCTTTTACTGACAGAATTCTTTTTTCATGTCATGAAAAAATTCATTTTCCCTATTTTTCTGCTTAATGAGAACAGTCTCTGGGATGAGAGTTTTAATATAACAACTGGATCCCAGTCATTAGATCGTGCAAGCAACCTGAAACCTTTTGGCTAGATAAAAAAAAAAAGATAAATTTCTTAATTTTGAAGCATAGGTAGTTGAATATTTTTCAAAATCGGTGTTTAAACCTGATAGTTAAGTTGCTAATATTAGGCAGCAGTAAACATACTTTTCTTTCTTGCTTTTTGTTTGCAAATGCTGACTACAGAGTACCTGCATAACAAGAAGGCATTATATCAGATACTGGGCCGCTGAGAAATTCTGAGTAACTGAAGATACAGAGTGCCTAACCTTTACATAGGATTCAAGGCAGCATAGCACAACTTTCACCAAAGCCACAAACCTAACACAGTCCATGCTGGAGAGACTTCTGGTCTCCTGCATGGAAGAGAAATTTTCCAGGGATCAGATGTAGCCAGCAGCTCCTTTGCACAAAGCAGAAGAGGAGGAAGAATCCGTCAATCTCGGTTTGTCCTGCAAGTTTATAAACCTAGACATATCATTCAAGAACCATTTTTTTTTTAATTTTTCCTTGCTAACATTTTCTCAGCTCAAATATTATAAATATGTGGGAATAAATTCTCACTGTGAAAGATGCAATATGCTCTTCCCTCCAAAAATCAGCAGTTTTTACTGGTACTTTCCAAAGAACAGCAACAATCAAGAAACAAAACAAATGAGGACAAAGCTCTTCTGTAGATTTTATTTTAAGGCAAATATTCAGTGTACAAAATCAGACGTAGTGGAGCATTAAACTCTTGTTCAAGTCACTGATTTAGTAAAATAATCAAAAAGAGTTTCATGGCTTCATCAGAACATGTATTTGCCAATAAGCAGAGAATTTTGCACAGTGAATTCATGTTTGAAATATTTCTTTCCGCACTGCTAAAAATGCCATCTCTTTTGCAGGTTTTTGATTAATGACTTTAAAAAATGACTTTACAGAAATACACAAATACTTCTGTGCCACAAAGTCATGGATTTAAAGTAACTTATCAGACAAGTTAGGGAAAAGTAAAGGTGATTTTTTCATAGGAGACATGTTTGAAATGTTAATAATTTTTTGTTAATTTACAGGGACCTCTTGTGCCACACCTTGGATAGCCCAATATATTTGACTAATATTTCATCTTGATTTATCCAGACAGTATCTGCCCTATGGGAAATACTTGAACTTCCCAGCCTCATATATTGCAGCAATGGGAAAATATCAGCAACACAACCCAGGTTGCTGAAACAGATTAATCTCTCCAGTTAAATGATACCCAGTCCAGTCATCCTAACTGAAGTTTATGAAAAAACATGTTTCATAGTCTCTTCTGTATTTAACGGTAAAAGTTTGAGTAGTAGAAAAGCTAAGTAGTTAGGAAAATACAAAGTACTCAGAAACCACAAAGAGAATCCACGCTGTTTGTTAAGCAAATTTGGTATTCACACTTGGATTTGACTTTCATTAACCGAAAATTTTATTTCGGTTGAGCTGACATTTTGTCCCTAATTCACTGTGTGTGCACACAGGTCTAGCTAGAAAGATGTTTTACTATAAATGTGAACTTCTTGAGAAACAACATTTTTTTTTCATGACATAACATAAAAATATATAAAAAACCCATTCAAGAGCCTAAAGCAACATGGAAAGGGTCACCATTGGCCCCTATTTACAGTAAGTATACCTATTTGCTTTTTAAATTCAGCGGCTCTGGAGTTCAGGAGGAAACACTTTCAGAAAATAATTAAAGCCAGGGAAACTACAAATTTTCTGTATGACTAATTGACACTTGAGTTATAAGTTTTGTCCTGCAACACAATCAGTACCTGCACTTAAAAAAAAAAAAAAAGGTAAAGAAAGTAATTGTTTCTGCCTTGCCTTCACAACTGGAAATATTACTCCTCAGTTAGCGCACAGCCACACCAACATTTAATTTGGCATTTGGCTTAACCAGTGGGTAGAAATGTCCAGCAGGGATGATGGAAAAATTAGCAAGAGAAGAAAAATCTTGAAAGAAGACCAGCTGCCAAAAAAATTAAAAACTTTTTTAATCTGTGACTGATCTGTTTTAAGACATTCTCTGCCCTTCAAAATGTTTGTTTACACTTCTCTGGGTATTTCTGTCTTCCTGCTCAGTCAGTTGTGGACTTACTCTGAGGGAAGAGAAATAAACACAAAAAATTGGAGTTTTTAACACAGTAAAAGCTAATTTGAGTATTGTTCATAAAGATAACAATCCAACTACCATTTTAGACACTCATATCATTTTTGAACGACCTGAATGAAACTAAATTAAGTGTTCAGACAAATGAGCCGTACAAATGTATAGTAGCGTGCTGTAACTGTCCCTGGCATGTATACCAGCGAGGTAGACGTGTGTGAAGTATACATACACTGTGTATACACCAAGGGATTTAACATTTATTTTAATGTCAGTGGATTAGGCTTTGCAGACTCTAGTGGCCTTTGGAATTAACCCTTCTAGATCACATATGACTAATTACCCTCCTAAAAAATACTCAATAACCATTAAGATATATCATAACATCTATAAGAAAAGCTCAAATACTTTGAACCAAAGCAGAAGCCTAGACTTTAGATGCTCTCACTCAGTCTGTCTTATATCTAGAATTACGATATTTTTTTCATTGACTGGGACAGGAGATTTGGCAGGAAGAATCAGCCAGTGTCCCCACTGATATAAAAACAGCATAAGGATTCTTATCTACAGTAAACCCTGTAAGCTTATGAATCATGTTTTATGATAATTTCCCAGTCCAGCTAGCAATCTGCATGATCTCCGAATCATTCCATTCTTGTTCCTACCAAAAGTTAAAGCATGCATCAAAATCTGAAGGTTATTTACTACATACTGGAGCTACCAGCAGCTGAAATACAGTTTTACCATTCCTGAAACTTGTCTTACTACTTTCTCCTCTCCAGAACTTGTAATAGCCAAACCCTGGGACACGATATCCTTCGTAATACAGCATGCCCACAATTAAACATGGAAAACAAAGGCAACGACGGAAAAAATACAATGTGATGTACATGCATGTATATCTTAATTCTCACTTTGCTATTATTTAAAAGCAAAAGATTTAAGAAACTGATGGACTATTAATCAGTTACAGATTTATGACGGTTTTGCAGTTTTCAGTAACAGTACAATATGCAAATCTCTCAACTATATGAATCACTACAGCTCTAAGAATATACCTTCTGACAAAAGCAGCTACCTCAACCTCTCATTTTATGCAGCTTATAGAAAAATTTAGATGTGACCCAGTTATGTCACAACCATTTTCAAACTGTGATCCTCTGAAAAGTAACTATATAAAAAAAGCACCTTCTTACTCATCAGATCTACTCCCCATAGATAGCCAGGATAAGATCTGCTGACTCGGTTACAAAAATAAAGGCTCTACTACTTATTAAAATTTCTACTAACCTTGCAAAACTAACAGAGCTGAGGAGAACAGGGAGCTGAATTCTTTTGCATCTTCAGGGGAAATAACTATTTTAGAGTGCAATACAGCTCTAAAAGAGTTCATCAAAGATTTCGGGTGGGATCAAACAACAGCAAAGGCATACTTTTGCCTGCAGAAACATTTTAACTAACAGATACATACAATAAGGAATTAATTTAGCATTTTGTTAGAGATTAAGTCACCACTGGTCATTGGAAAGGAAATGTTTTACATGAAAACCGAGCACGCTTTATATGGAAATCAACAGGAGTCTCAAGCAGCAATTTTCAGTTCAAATTGTCTATTATCCTTCTTTCTCCAATTCCTTGGTTTGCCACCTTATTTGTCATTTCAACAAGACTCTTAGATATTCGCCTACAAATCCTCAGATTTGGCTCTTTGATTCTTTCTTTGCTACTGTTTTTTCCTGTTCAAGTACCTCAGTTTGATTTCATCACCCTGCCAAACCCAGAACAAAGCAAAACAACACGCCATACCATCGAACCCATGCAGTCAGGCTTTCAGAGATTACCAGAATGGCTTAAACTTAAGCAAACTTACAGCATGGATGAGAGAAGCCTTTTTTTGTTGGGTGGGGGAGAGGGGAAACAGTTGACACTCGAGAGACAAACAGCCTCCAAAAGCATACAAGCAACAAAATTTAATCTTAAATGACCATGAAAAAATACATGGATCTTCCCCCTGTTTTCTTGCAAGTGAGCAATGCTTATTTTCATCTTGTTTCTGGGAGCTGAACAGCAATCCCATCTCCATCCAGCCAGCAATATTACCAGTCACTCAGTTACTCCCATCTCAGATTCCTCCTTCCTTTCTGTCAAACCATTCTGTTGTCAGCCTCCACTTCCTTTCTTAACAATGTGTTTGTTTGTACCATCTCCATCTCCCTTCTATAGCTCTTGAACTTCTCACTTCATTTGCATCCTCTCATAATAAAACCTGAGCAGATCAGAAAACTTGTTGACTTCAATCTTATGGCAACTAGAGATTTTTCATGGAGCACCTGCTTTGCCATATGTTAGGTGACACTGACCAAATTACAAGACCTGAAAGACACTAAACTCATAAATACTGGAGGCAATTTGGGATCCTAGAAAATATTCCAAACAAGAAAATCCTATTATTGCTAGCATTAGGCAACTCAAGCTCTAGAAATCACACATTTGTTTTAAAAACACTCTTTTAACATATTTTTGCTCTGAATTCATCAGACATTCTCAGGTTATGCTTTAAATGCAAATGAAGCTGAAACATGCATTTTACACAAGATCTGAGAAATATTAAAAAATTAAACAGAAAAATGTGAGGATCTGCAATAAGAACTGTGCAAGCACTTTAATCTGATCCCACTTTCTCCTCCCAGACAAAACGGAAATGACTTGTTAAAAGTGTACAAAAACCCCAGCAAGCACAAATTTAGACTTAGATTTTCTTTGCTGTCAGAGCACCTGTATATATTTATATCTATAAACATACAGAGAACCACATTCATCATTATCCTTCCATCTTCTGCTGCCTTGAGAGGCATCTCTTTCAGAGGCATTAATCCTTCAGCCTGAATTGCACACCTGAGATTAGGCAAGAGGCTTAAGCCAATTTCAGTCAGGTCTAGAGAAAAAGCCATAGGGAAAGGTCACTCTTTTGGTTTCTTTGTCATGTTCCTTCAAGAAATACTAAGAATGCATATTCTTTGTAACAGAATCTCTTAAGTACCACACTGTCTGAAATCTAAGGTTATCCTCACTCAGCCATCAGAAATAAACCCAATATTAACAATACAAATATGTATATATCTTGCCATCTTCTCAACTCCATGTCCCACCTTCCCTCAAAGTCTCAGGTAAACACCCCAAGTTTGCCCCCATGGCAGACCCTCCTGATGACAGTCCATTTCCCCAAGATGAATGCAGCCACTAAATGAATGCGGGGAAATATGCTGCCTCTCCCCATTGCACAACACAGACCAAGCACCACACTGAATCACAACCTTGGTGGGAGGATGGATGTCTTACTGCACTGGTGTCATCCACACAGAGCTGCCCTGAGATGAGACCATATTAATTTAGGGGATGGGAGAAAACAGGCAAAAGTATTGGGAGGTTAGGAGCAAGAGGTGCCCCCCTACACACCACAAGATGTTTTGTGCCCACGTTAAAGCCTCCTGCCTTGAAAACTCTAGAAAACGAATCCCACCTTTCAAACAGAAGTTTGATGGCTGCATCAGACAGCTCAAGCCAGTAGAGGGTACTTCTGAGACCCCCAAAGGAACCATAGCATTCATCCAAACCCCATTACTCAGTCTAAAAACAGACCATGTTTGGCTTTTTCAAAGGTTAACATCTCACAAAGCTCTTATATGAGATAAAGGCAATTAGCCACGTTATCATCTGACTCTCTGACACACACCAGCCACATCCAAATTGCCTAAAGGCAACAGTCCCAGGACAATGTTGATTCTCTTCTGCATGTCCTATGTTTTCTCCACTGTTGCAAAGGCGTTTTGACACAACTTGGATCATTCACTCCAAAAGCTTTTACTGCTCAGGTTCTGGGGATGCATTTATAGTGTAATTTTTACTTTGGATTTCCAGATTTTCCAAAGCCAACTGTGGCATAAGCTACTTTTTTTAGGTGTTTTGCACATGCGCGGTTTTATCTGAAAGATGAGAGAGTGAGTGAAGAAAACTGTAATTATTATTAAGTTGTTGTAACTCTTGCTTTGGAAATTTCTGTGTCACACCTCAATTAAGTTTAAAAAATTATTAAGAAGCATTTATGATAAATTCTCTATGAAATTAGTAGAAATCTTATCAGACCTTACAAATTCCAATAGAGGCAGTATGCATGTAGGCAACACTTTAAATAACCAGAACCCTTCTGTGGCCTTCAAGTCAACTGGAAGAGTTTGGCCGGAGTCCTTACTTTTAAATTCTCCCACCCTCCAGCACAACATGACCATTGCCAGACTCTCTTCTGGCAACAGCCCCAAGCTGTTTGATGCCAACTCCTCAAACTAGGCCAGGCAGTTGTCTGGCATAGGCTGAAACTGGTTTAGGAAACAGGAATTCAATAGCAGAGATGCAGCTCTAGAACCTAGGAACATAACCTGGCACTGCTTAGTCTCCTGGGAATTATTAACCATGGGAATAAATTGCCTGGGCAGAGAAAATCCAGTCAAGAATCTTGTAGGATGTGACTTGTTTACAGAGAGGAAAAAATCCAGGAAGTCAGCAGAGGATTTCTTTTGCTTGTCTGCAGCTTTCTGTCAATTCTTTCTTTTGGCTGGTTGCCAGACCAACAAATCACGATTCCTTAGACTGCTTCCTTTTCCTGGTCCCTTGTATACCACACGTCTTTCCTTCTCATCTCTCTTAGCCCAGACTTATTCACATCTGATTTTTCACTTGTCCCTTAAGTAGCTGACCACAGCTTTTCCTTCTGTGGCTTCTATAACTCCTTCCTTTCCCTAGCACATCTTTTGCGATCCTCCTACTTGAATGAGTATCTTCATCCCCCTCTTTGAGTATGTTTGTGCCTTTGGCCTCTTCCATATCTCTGGATCTGTGTCTTTCACCTCTGGATAATCTTTCCTACAAATATAGCACAGCTACTGTGCTGAAGACCCACAGATCTACCTCAAGCTTTTTGTCCACACTGAAATCCCAGGTGCCTCATTCACAGCTTGTGTACAACTCAACAACTCAAGCATGGCATGGCTGAAATAAAACTTTCACTCTTCACCTAATAACTCCTCCTGTTCCTCAACTACTACTGCTGACACTACCATACGAGCAGTGATAATTATTCTCCATGAATAATGTATCTAATACACAACTTGTTTTCTTCATCCAGGGAACTAAAACTCTCACCTAGACTCTAAAGATGATGTCCCAATTTACCAATTAATTTTTTTCTCTCTTTCAGATCTTGATAAATGTGGTCTAGACCCCCACATCCACTCAGAGAAATTCAGCAAATATAATTTCCTAAGTCTACTGCTTCAGGTATATCACATTTTGAATTAATTCCCTGGGATTGCCTTTCCTTTTACAGGAAAAGGAAAGGCATCCACTAGCTGTCTTTACAGAATCTTATCTACTACCTCTCACTGGTTGTGAAGAGACTACTCTGAGCAGCCCATCATTTCAGATCCTACCATCTACTTATCAGATTTTCAACCACCTTGGCATTTTCTTTGTCCTTTGGAGGAATTCCTGGTCAGCACCTGCCCCATTGTTCTCCTTCAAAACACTTCTTAAACCTGTTCTTTACTGATTGAGTAAAAGTAAAGTCTCAGCAACAAGAACCTACTATTTATTACATTGACCAACAATGTCAATCTTGTTATTTTCCTTTTCCAGTCATTTGCTTTATCAGTTCTGATCCTTGTTGTAAGCATTGTAGACATTCTTCTATTGTGTCTTTACAGCAAGCTCCCAGGGGCACTACTCCATAATCAAGTTCGTTAAGCACACACCTCAGCCAGTCTGATAATTAGCATGAATGCTATTACATCAGTATGTGGGTCATAAAATTCATCTTGGTCTTTGTTACTAAGACTGAACTCTGTATTCTGCAACATACTGTAACACTGCGATGCAGCAAAAGCCATGATAACCCAGAACATTGCAAACATTGCCTTACCCGCTGCAGCCCAGCCTCATGCCTTTGGTATGAGAAGTTCTGAGCATCCAGGACTTTATAGTTATAAACAGCAAAGTGGGTGTTCAGATCTTTTAAAAACTGGGGCCTTTGCATCTTGGTGAGGTGACTACAAGTTTTACCAAGCAAAGTGTAATAGGAAATGTCTGATCACAACCGACTTGATAAAAATCAGTCTCATCTCTTTTGATGAACAAAGCGTCTCCTGGAGTAATTATATTTAAGGCAAAAACAACTACATGGTTTTTGTATGAACACATACACTTAGAATTCAGTGTTTTCTGTCGCAGGAACCAGCTTTACCTTGCACGCCAAAATGGAACATCAATGCAGATGCCACCTTAGTAAATATAACCGGGCTCAGGCACAGATTTACCTGAAACCAAAGTTTCTAACTCAGGTTTTTTCCCCCCCCCC
>NW_010327352.1:845-1938 GCF_000700745.2 Antrostomus carolinensis | reverse complement strand
AGAAGGAGAAGGAGAAGGAGAAGGAGGAAGAAGAGGAGAAGAAGAAGGAGGAGGAAGGGAAGAAGAAGAAGGAGGAGGAGAAGGAGAAGAATATGAAGGTGAAGAAGAAGGAGAAACAGCTTCTGGCGGGGTGCTCCTACAGACCAGAGGACTCCCCCGTTGGCTGGACCAACACTGGAACCCAGACTGGTGATCTCTGTCACATGCTCTGTCCCTTTCATGTTCTCCCAGTAAGGACCACAAGAGCCACAT
This sequence comes from Antrostomus carolinensis, assembly GCF_000700745.2. Classification (NCBI taxonomy): domain Eukaryota; kingdom Metazoa; phylum Chordata; class Aves; order Caprimulgiformes; family Caprimulgidae; genus Antrostomus; species Antrostomus carolinensis. The sequence goes on along the minus strand of NW_010327352.1, from coordinate 1,686 downwards.
CTCACCCACCTGGTGAACATTCATCATTCCTGGTACCCAACGACTTCTCCACCAGCCTCGTTGAGCAATAGAAGCCTCGTGTTGGCCAGGGACCGTGTGTGGACACGGTGACACCTGGATCCACCCAGGAGACTCACGAGTCACGTTTCCATCTCTCCTGCGACGGGAGAACTTGATGGGCGGAAGTTTGTGAGGAGACATGAGGAACATCAACTTTGGACGTTTCCTCCAGCCACTGCCCATCACTGTGGTATCTGACGACGCTTTGAGATCAACAAAGATGGAAGTCCTCTCACTCTGCTCCAAAATCTGCTGCAAAGACCCAAATCTGGATGGTCTGAGATTGTCTTCTCCAAGAAGAAACACCCTCTGGGTGGATTTCAGACACACATCGGGTCATCTGATGAGGGTTGAGAGTTAATTTATTCTCCCTCAAACCAACGTGGACTTTCTGAGTCCTGGGAAAGTTCTTCCCAAGGTGGCTGGAAGCCTTGGGTTGGACCACAGTGAGGTCCCACCTGGAGAACATCTGCACAGAGCCAACCCCATGAGTTTGGAGGAGCAAAAAACCAGCAGCAGGGGGTGAAAATGGCTGAGGTTGGACATGTCTAGTCATGTCCGGTCAACGCGGTTGTGGGGATTTTGGGGGAGATGTGGATAGGGAAGGGTGGATCTGCTGCAGGACATCTCCAGGCTTCGCTCTCTTTGTTTGGACAATGGCATGATGGGAAACGAGGATCCCTTTGGTGTGGTGGGTTATGGAGGGCCACCACTGTCACTGCCTTCTCACTTGGGGTCACCTCATCATGGAAGGCATCTGCTGGGGTTGTCTTGATTTTAG
>NW_010327352.1:0-821 GCF_000700745.2 Antrostomus carolinensis | reverse complement strand
GAAGGCATCTTGTCCATACCACGCATAGAAGACCTTCTCTGTCCCTTCCACACCATCTCCCACCACCCTCTACAGCCATATGATGGAGCCACCAGACACGTTCCCTCCCAGAGGACATCCTGGAGGTTGTCCCTGCTTGGTGGCAATGCCACCACTCCTGCGGTGGACAAGTGAAGGTCCAGTGTCCCTCCCCCACCGCGTGTCCCCTTCCTCCCCTGTGGTTTTCCTGCCTCTTTCCTCTTGCGCGAGCGTTTCCTGCCGGGGTTGGGTGGAGGGGACGTGGCACCCAACGGTCACGGCCACCACCGGTGACAAGGACATCGAGGATCCACCACCCAGGCCAGGAGCTCTGGGAAGGGACATGTGAGTCCCTGAGGTACAGGAGGGAAGGTTGGTGGGACGGGAGGTCTTGGGGGGGACACCTGTGAGATGTGGGAGAAGGGGGCATGGCTGGAAGGTCTGGAGGGTGACTGGGAGATCTGGGGGGGCAACTGGGAGGTCTAGGTAGACCACTGGGATGGCTGGGGGTGGAAACTGGGGGGCTTGGTGGTGTGGTGGCCCACTGGGAGATCTGAGGAGCAACCGGAAGGTATAGGTGGACCACTGGGATGTCTAGGGGGGCAACCAGGAGGTTGGATGTGAGCACCTGGTGGTGTTGTGGCCCACTCGGAAGTGTGGGGGGAAACTGGGAGGTCTGGGAGATGCCAAGATGGAGATAAAGATCTGGGGGTGGGGGTGTAAAGGAAGAAGAGGAGGAGACCTCAGAGATTGAGGAGAAGGGTGGAGGGATGGTGGGGTGAGGGATGGACGGGTGGAGAGAA
>NW_010327351.1:0-1137 GCF_000700745.2 Antrostomus carolinensis | reverse complement strand
ACCACCAGCACTGCGACGGGTGTCCCTTGTCCCACACCCAGCTGACCCCCCCTCTTCCACGCAGGGGGGATGCTCTTCACTGCCACGGTGACAGATTTCTTGGCCATCGACGCTGTCATCTACCGTAGCCTTGGGGACAGCCCGACCCTCCGCACCGTCAAACACGACTCCAAATGGTTCAAAGGTGCCTCCTGTGGTGTGGTGCCCACCGTGTGCCACGTGTCACCCATCCCCATCCCCTCTGACACCATCCTGGGACATCCCTGACCCTGTCATTGTCCCTGCAGAGCCCTACTTTGTGCACGCTGTGGAATGGAGGAGCCACGTCTACTTCTTCTTCCGGGAGATCGCCATGGAATTTAACTACCTGGAGAAGGTGGGAGACATCCCCATGGTGGCCCAAGACATCCCCATGGTGGCCCAAGACATCCCCACGATGGCCAAAGACATCCCCACAGTGACCTGAGATACCTGGAGTGGGGACAGGGACAAGGGGATGGTCAATCAGGGTTGGGTACCAGGTGGTGATGGGTGTCCACCCCACAGGTGGTGGTGTCCCGGGTGGCCCGGGTGTGTAAGAACGACATGGGGGGCTCTCAGCGGGTGCTGGAGAAGCAGTGGACCTCCTTCCTCAAGGCCAGGCTCAACTGCTCCGTGCCAGGTGATTCCCATTTCTACTTCAACGTCATCCAAGCTGTGACAGACATCCTGGAGCTGGATGGGCGCCCCGTGGTGCTGGCCGTCTTCTCCACACCTGCCAACAGGTTGGACCTTCTTGTGTCCCAACTGAGACCCCCAGGGCTGGGCTTGGGACCCCTCTGTGTGTCCATGGGGGATATGGGGATGGGTTGAGGGGTTCACCCCGTGCTCGTGTCCCCCCAGCATCCCCGGCTCGGCCGTCTGCGCCTTCGACATGACCCAAGTGGCCGCTGTCTTTGAGGGACGTTTCCGGGAGCAGAAGTCACCCGAGTCCATCTGGACGCCGGTGCCTGAGGACATGGTGCCAAAACCCCGGTGAGGGACACACCGTGGGGACAGGGATGGGGACAGCCAGGCTGGGACCAGTAGGAAGGGATATGGGGATGGAGGTGGGGACAGGGATGGGGACAGGGACAACCAGGGATGACACCAGCAGAA
>NW_010327350.1:15102-15914 GCF_000700745.2 Antrostomus carolinensis | reverse complement strand
CGTGTCACACGGACCCCCACACACTGTGTCCGAGGCACCCATGTCCCCCAGGCACCCAACCCACCGTGTCCGATGCACCCATGTCCCACAAACCCCCAGCCCACTCCCCACACCCCAGCGCTGCCCCACAGCAAAGCCAGTTCAGCACAAGCCACTGGCACGGCAGTAATTATTACTTTTTATGGGAGCGGGCAAATATCTCTCAATTCAATCACTGAGATGATGAAGTGAGTGCCCTGTTCTCCCGCAGTGAAGGATTCTGGTGTTAATGACACCAGCGGAGCCTCTTCCTGCACAAGTTCCAGATTAGTTTGACCCACGGGGCCAAGCAGAGCTTGTTTCTGTATAAACGTGGGCAGCGGTTCTGCATGAAAGGTTTTCCTGCTGGAAATTGTAGCTTCATCTGAATTCATATTTTACAAATGGATTCTGATGGTGTTTTTCCATCACTTTACTAACACGGGTAATAAAAGAAAAGGGTTTTGGGGACAATAAAAGGCTGTATAACCCCACCCAGCACTGCCCACTGCACTCAGAGCAGCTCGGTTGGGGCAGCCCCCCCCGATCCCTGTCCTGACCTGTCCCCACCCCACGCCGATGCCCAGCACACGCAGGGGTCCAGCTCCCGCACTCGTGGGCTCTGCAGTGGCACTGATCCCTCCCCAAGAACGAGACCCAGAACAAGGACCTGGTTGTGTTTCACAAACAGGGGAGGTCAAAGCTTTGGGCAAACTCTGACCTGGATGACTGTGAGTGAGAAGAGGAACGCAACAGGTAAAGCCAACGAGACAGGAAATTACCTATTTTCCTGC
>NW_010327350.1:9731-15092 GCF_000700745.2 Antrostomus carolinensis | reverse complement strand
GTAAAGTGTCAGCAAGAGGAGAGCGTAGAGGATCAAGGTGACAGCTGAGATGGCAACAAGCACCCACCTGAACAAGAGAAAAATATTTAGTCTAAGTGAAAGAAATAACCAAATTATTTTACTTATTATTTTTATTTCAGGTGCTGTTTGGCTGCCTTTGCTTCAAAGCGTGTTTTAGACCAATTTTTTGCTGGTTCACTTTTAGCTTTTGCTTTTTTGTCTTTAAGGTGACGTGTCCAAAAATCTGGGGCTTCATTTTCAAAAATGACTAGTGCTCCTTACCCTTCATTTTTGGGTGCTCATCTTAAGAAAGGTTTTCAAAAACCTCATTACCCGTGGGGGGGGTTGAGCAGAGCTCGTTGGAAGAGCAAAGTTATAAATATGGCTCCTACCAAAATCCCAAGCTATTTCTGAGACTTGTGTTTGTGTGTTGGCCCAACGTCCCCATCCAGTGACAAGGTGCAGTTGCCCCCAGCACGGTAAAAAGCAGACGCGGTGTCACCAGCCCCAGGAGCCACAACGTCCCCACGCTCTGCCACTGCTCCTGGACACACAGCACAGCATCCCCACAGTCAGAGCCTGGCCAAGCGAGGGCTGAGAAGCCCAGCAAGAAGGTGCCCCATGGCAGTGGTCAACCTTCCATCTCTTGTACTCACCACTCGCAAGCGCTCATCCTCCCAGCGAGGCGTCTCGGCGGTCGGTGGGACACCCAGTGACACGCTGGAGGTCTTGGAGGGGACAGAGAAAGGCAGCTGGTCCTGGTGACAACCAACCAAAACGGTCCCATTGAGCTTCACGCTGTTCTACGTCAAGTGAAGATCAAGCTCATTGCTTGGAAGCAGCGTTCTGCCATTGCAGGGGTAAAAGGGGCAGCCAGACCTCCCTCCGCATGAGGCTCTCGCTGCGTGTGCGAGTCCTTCTCGGGCTCACCCCTTACCCAGGCACAGACTCTCCCTGCCCTTATCGCTGAGCTCAATGGTTTTATACACTTGGTCATATCTGATACTTGACTGGAGCTTCTGGGCTCCACCACAGGGCTGATAATAACAAGAACTGAAATTTATTCTTCTTGCTTTAATCCGCTCTTGCATTTCTTTTTTTTTTTTTTAAATCCACAAAAAAATATTTGTTGGTTGATAACTATAATCTTATAACCAATTTGATAAACATAATCTGGGGGAAAAAAAAAACCCTTATAGAAAAAAAATTAACAAAAAGAAGGCCACGGGTTGGGTGTTGGGCTCTTGCATCAGTCAAGATCCAGCCAGAAAGGTCAGGGGCCCTTCAACACCTCTGATTTGAAACACCTCAGATTTAACTCTGGGTGAGGGCTTAAATCCTGTTGAAATCAAGGGGATTTGAGGGTTATAATTAGAAAACATGCACACTTGAACTGGACCCCTTGGCTTGGGACTCTTGGACATAATATTCAAGAGATTTCTGATAAAGGACAGCGATCGGGGACATGCATTTTGTGAGCTTTCACTTGCAAAAAAAAGCACTTTAAATTTTCACTCAACGCCTGTAGACTCACTGCTTATAAATGGCTAATATGGGGGGGGTATCTTCAACTAAAGCTTTGATATGATGATTAAAGGAGTCATAATAATATGATTGATAGACTGATAGATAGATTGATAGTTAGAGCAAAGGCGTTATCCATCCTAGGGATGAGATTCTATAATTTCCTCTATGATATATTTCTAAGAGTAATTCATCAAAAGCTTTTCCAACAGCCTCACCAATCTCCTGTGAAATTCCCTTTTCCCAAACAGTTTGGCAACTGCCAAGCTAAAAGTCCATTTCTTGATGGAATTTTATCTCCTTCCCTTATTGAACTGATCTGTCCCCAAATATCCTTCTCAAATGGTTGTCATTCTTAAATGCTTCATTTCTTACTGTGGGGCAGGAGATGCTGCTGCAGCAGATAACAATCTGAAAAATGAGCTGTTCAAAAGGAAATTGCAAAATAAGACCCAAATCCAAATATCAGCAGCAGGCAGCTTCTTTGCTGAGACGGGGTACGGCGAGATCGAAGGGCTGATACGTGTACGCGCATTGAATATCTAGTTTGAAGATAACCACCAGTAAGACACTGGCAGCACATGTACTTTTTTGGTGTATTAGGTAACTTGCTTCAAGCCTCCCTCCCTCCAGCCCCCAGGGTATTAACCCTTTGCCAAGCAAGATGCTCTGTTGAAATGGTGGCTTGTAAAGAGCTTCTACTCGAGCGATACCGAGTGCTGCGTTCAAGACGTCTACGCTCCATCTAGGTAAGCAAAATCATGGGAATGCCTCAAATTATTTTAATCCCACTTGAGCCAGGCTTTGCTGCCCCGGGTTAAGGCTAAAGCTCAGGCTGGCAGGGACCCGTGCTTGCAGGCATCCCTCGGACACCAACACCAAACCCAGCTCTCATCCTGATGTACGACCCCTCCGCTTCCCGAGGCATCGCGTGCAACAGCCGGAAGAACGCAACACCCAACGGTGTTTTACCTGGAGTCTGGGGCTTTCCACACCTTCCCTTTCCCACAGGACTGGGGCAGCCGGGACCGTGGAAGGAGCAGGAGCCAAGGATGTTTCAGCAGCAGTTTTGGGGTCCAGCCGTGCAGAAGCGCTCGCCGGCCGGGCACCGGATGCGGTCACGCTCTACCCCAATGGTGATGGCAGGAACGAGCCCACACGAGGTTCCATGACGCTTCCCCTCTGTCATCTGCCTCATTTAAATACATTTGGGTGTTTCTCTGCTGTTCTGCAGCTGTTCCTGCTCCAGGGCTGGGGACGTTGTATCCCCTTGGGCTACAAAGTTCTCCTTTGTGCTCCATCTTCCAGCAGTTTTGTGCTAAAATGCAGTAGAGCTTCAGAGGAACCAAGAGGTTCCCAAGGGCAGGGAGCTGCCACCCAAAAAGTGCTCTGGGTGCTTCCAAGAAAAAGTCTTCTCTAGGGGGAAAACATTTTAAATCCCAAGGGAGAGGGGCCAGGAGCCTGCCATGGCTTGGGATCTGCTGGGGGGTGAGCAGTGGGAGTGATGGACAGGCCCCCTCCTGCCCATTGTCTGGAAAAATTTCCTGGTGGGTGACAATAGGGCAGGGAGCTGCCACCCAAAAAGTGCTCTGGGTGCTTCCAAGAAAAAGTCTTCTCTAGGGGGAAAACATTTTAAATCCCAAGGGAGAGGGGCCAGGAGCCTGCCATGGCTTGGGATCTGCTGGGGGGTGAGCAGTGGGAGTGATGGACAGGCCCCCTCCTGCCCATTGTCTGGAAAAATTTCCTGGTGGGTGACAATTTGTGGCATGACCCGGTAACGGCGAGGTGCAGACAGCAGACTGGCAGGGCCACGCTCGCTGGCTCACAGCAGATTTGGGGGTCACTGCTCCATAGGAACTGGTTTTGTAGCTCTTGACCTGAAAGAGCTTTGATGCTGGAGGTGCCCTGCATCCTCCCAACATCTCCTGAGCTTCTTCCTTGGCAGGAGATGGGCGAGGCAACCCCCTTCCCACAGGGTCCCTGACTTCTGGGGACAGTGCCCGCTGCTGTTTAAACATCTCCATCATCCCCCAGCTCCCACAGCAATCCTTTCCCAGGGAAATAACATCCCAGCACCTCCGTGATGCCCTTGGACTTTCCAAAGAACTTCTACATACCCTCAGCCACCCAGTGCCGTTGGGCTTCACCCCCAGGAGCTGCATGGTGAGTTGGGGTCCCTGCCAGGTCCATGCCGGGGGTCAGTCGCTGCCCATGTCTCCCCCCATCCCCTGGGACCGTGGGGACCATCCATCCATCAGCTCCATCTCAGGGGGATTTTGGTTCTGCTTCCCCCACAGCTGCTGGGCCAGGGGAAATGTTTAACTGTAACTTGCTGGGGTTTAGTTTTGTTTGTTTATATATATTTTTTTTAAAGTGAGTGTTTGCTCTCGCAGGGTTTCACTCTTTCAAGTGCTCAATGATGTATAAACAGATTAGCAGGTGGAAGAAGTATTTGATCAACAGCAAAAAAGCTTTTCAGAAAATGCTACTTGGGTGCGATTTGAATCAGAGCGAGTCGTGGAAGTGGCAAAACTAAAGGAAATAAAAAAAAAAAAAAAGAAAAAAAAGAAAACAGATAATATATTTTTAGCCTGAAAGCAGGTTTCTTAAAATGAGTAAAGTGCCATATGCTGAGCCAGCAAGAGGCATCTTTTCTGCACAAGGTACATAACCTATTTCTAACATATCTGAGGGCAAATATGTAAAGCTGGAGGGGGCAGGATGGGCTTTGTGACAGCTACTGCCTGGCAGTGACACAGGACTAGATACAGACCATATATTACTTATAAGACTGGGGATGTTCCAGTAGCTGGCAGTCACATTTCATTACATTTCTACTGAATAAAAAGGCTTTTTCTACTGTTTTATTAACAAAATGGATTCAAAGGCCCCCCAGCCTTATAAATAATTCTGCACATTTGGTTCCAGCACTCTGGGCTCTCTCTGCCACATCAGGAGGTGCCAGGAGGCAGCACCCACACCCTGGGCACAGGCAGGGATGGGCAGCACCACAACTGAGCCCTGCAGAGGTGAACGATGCAGACTACACACTGCATTTCAAACACAGACAAATAGCTGAATGTGCATAAGAAATAAATATATTTTCCCAATTTTCTCGACAAATATGGCCAAGCCTTGCTTGGCTCTCGAAAGAAAGAGAAAAAGCCCATTTTCTTAGACTTGAAATAAAATTTGCATTTTCTTTTAAGAGCTTGTGTTTTCAAATTTATTTTTAAAATAGCTAAATAAAAGTAGAAATAGATCTGCTTAGCTTCAAAAATTTCTGAAGGAAAGGTTTGGCCTCTTCATTTCTTTAATCTTCATATTTTAACGCTGAATCTACTGTCACGAGTTTGCAGATTATGATGATCCAATTGGGGATCTTTTCCACTCAATAAACTATTTCATTTAAAGTATTCAGCTTGTCTGTGCTCCAGCTGATCCTCACGTTTATCTCTGCAGCCCAATGACCCCTCAGGCTGGATTTTCTTACAGGATTTTTGGGTTATAAACCATGTCTGTAACATTGGACGTGCTGCTTTCAGCTGATCTGGCACTTGGTTTTGTTTTTGGAAGGTTTTGGGGTATTTTTTTAAATCCCTTCTATGAATATATTAGGATGAGAAAGGAGGCTCAGCTGATCCTCACGTTTATCTCTGCAGCCCAATGACCCCTCAGGCTGGATTTTCTTACAGGATTTTTGGGTTATAAACCATGTCTGTAACATTGGACGTGCTGCTTTCAGCTGATCTGGCACTTGGTTTTGTTTTTGGAAGGTTTTGGGGTATTTTTTTAAATCCCTTCTATGAATATATTAGGATGAGAAAGGAGGCTGGT
>NW_010327350.1:8085-9693 GCF_000700745.2 Antrostomus carolinensis | reverse complement strand
AAATTCGTATAAAAGCTACTAGTAAAAAATATTCCAGACACCAACCTGGGCACGGGGAAATGCAGGGAATTTGCACTTGACTTGGAAAAAGCAGCTGCATCTGCCACCTGTGTCGAATCTGGCTTGACCAGTGTCCCCACCACCATAGCAAAGAAACCTTTAATGAGATTTTTTTTTTAAGTTTAGTCTCCCTACGAAGCCACAGAGAGAGGAGGAGCCTGGCAGCAGCTCCCCCTGGGGAGATCTTATAGTGGCCTTCCAATACCTGAAGGGGCTACCAGAAAGCTGGGGAAGGACTTTTCATAAGGGCAGTTAATGACAAAACAAGGGGAAATTGGTTTAAACTGAAAGAGGGGAGGTTTAGATGAGATATTAGGAAGAAGTTTTTCACTGTGAGGGTGGTCAGACACTGGAACAGGTTGCCCAGAGAAGCTGTGGCTGCTCCTCCCTGGAAGTGTTGAAGGCCAGGTTGGATGGGGCTTTGAGCAACGTGGTCTAGTGGAAGGTGTCCCTGCTGCTGGCAGGGGGGTTGGGACTGGATGACCTTTAAGGTCCCTTCCAACCCAAACCAGTCTGGGATTCTATGATTCTATGGAGAGAGCAGACCCCAGAGTGGGAGACACGAGTTGGTTCTTTCTCAGCCTCCCCCATCAGCCTGGGCTCTCAGTGCCCCACTGTACCTGGACCTCACGGGCGAGGACTTTAATTTCCCAGGGCGAGGACTTTAATTAGATAAAATGGACTAACTGGGATAAACGGAAATGTGATTAGAGCAGTGCTAAGGGTAGAAACTCCATTAATGAAATGAACGCTGCTTACTGGGTAAAGCAGTATTTGGACTAGATGATCTTTCGAGGTCCCTTCCAATCCCCAACATTCTGTGAAAACGCCTCCCTTTGTGCCACCATCACCAGTTATTACAGTTATTTACAGTTATTAGAGTTATTTACAGTTATTCCATGTAAAAATGGAAAACAACCCCAAGGACGACACATCACCCGTGTCTGAGAGATGGTGGCAGCAGGAAAAGCCTCGCTCACCCCACTCGCCTCCCCCCGCTCCCCTCCCCTCCCTATCTCAAAGCTTTATTTGTTCATTAGCATTTTTTATTTGCATTCACAGAGGCTTAATGAGACAGCCATCCTGTGTTAAACAAAAAGCAGCCACTCGGAAGGGGAAGAGCCCATTAGTGGCTGTAAGGTGACATGTAACTGTCTCCCACGCAAAGTCACTTCTTCCCGACCTGCTTTGATGACATTGGCTGCTATTTAAAAGGGAAAGTTCCAGATTCCTGAGCAGTTCATCACTGCTAATGAGTCTTTGCCTTTTAAAATTTGTTTGGCAGCTGCTCAATGCTGGGAAACACATCCTTGTCCTGCATCTCCTGGGCAGCTGTCGGGGTGTGAGGGACCCCATGGCCATAGTCAGGTCCCCAGGGGTGGCTGTGGGGCAAAGGAAAAGGGAAATGCTTGCCTGGAGCATCTGGGGGGGTTTCTACCAGCTCAGCTGGTGATTTCCAGTGGGTAATGGGCTGGTGCCATGGCAGGGCGGTTGGAACTGGGTGATCTTTTAGGTCCCTTCCAACCCCAACCCGTCTGGGATTTCATT
>NW_010327350.1:4106-8000 GCF_000700745.2 Antrostomus carolinensis | reverse complement strand
ACACACCATCCTGCTCTGCCACTGCCAGCCCCTCGCCCACAAAAACAAACTTGACCCCGATACACTCGCTCTGCCTCACCTGGGACGTGGCCAGTGATTCATTCCCAGTGCCAAAGCCCCGTGTTGACATTGAAAGGGGTGTTATCGCGGGCGCCGGTACCGCGGGGTGAGGGTGGACCTGTTGGTATAAGAACAACACCGCGGCGCTGCCTGCACCCGCACAGCCCAGCCAACACCACCGACATGAAACACCTCTTACTCCTCGCCATGCTCTGCCTCTCCCTGGCCAGCGGCTTGAAAAGGTAAGGGGGTCCCCAGGGTGTCACCAGATCCCTGGGCTCTCAAAGGGGCTTCACTTCCGAGGTCCTGCCAGCACTGAGTGTGTCGGTGATGAATGGGAAGAGCTGAGCTGCCCTGGCACGGGCACTCTGCGGCTCCACGGGAGCTCAGGGACCAGGAAGGGACCATGCAAGGGCAACACAAAGACCACGCAGGGCTTTGCTAGTTTGCTCCCATCAGCTCCGTGGCCATCTCCATCCCTCAGTGGGCTGCAGCGAGGTCTGTGGGATGAGGTGCCAGTTGTAGCCAAGGGCTTTGTAAACAGACAAGGCAGAAAACACCGGCATGAAGACCCATCTCCCAGACTGAGGGTCATTTTCCATCAGTCATGTTGAGCTCCTGCCCAACCCATTGCTGTGAGCAGGCCGATGCCAGGGCGTGTGGGCTCTCCTGCCAGCTCTGCCCTTGAATTGCTGCCTCCTAAAACAGATCACAGCCCCTGTTTCACTGTGTCTTGGCTAGAAAACACTGCAGCAGGGGATGTGTGATGCTGGACGTGCATCCTGGTGGCACTGGGACACTCAGGGGGGACATAGGGGCTGCCCAACATCATCAGCACCTGCAGCCCCAGGTGAGTGACCAGGATCTTTGCTTCCCCAGGGTGACCCTGCGGCGGCACCGCTCCCTGCGGAAGTTGCTGCGGGAACGTGGGCAGCTCTCCCACTTCTGGAAATCCCATCGGCTCGACATGATCCAGTACAGCCAGGACTGTGCTGCCTTCACGGAGACCAACGAGCCCCTCATCAACTACCTGGACGTAAGCGTGGTGCCACCCAGGGCTGCGGGGTGCTGAGTGCCAGCAGCGTGCCGCAGACATCCCCAAAGCACGTTAGTTTGCATGAGTGGTCCCCAAAGCTCAATTCTTCCCGTAAAGCCCACGCCTGCTAACGGAGCACGCCTGCAGCCAGTGCCCCGGCGTGCCAGGGCTCGCTGCCTGCCCGCTCCTGCCTGGTCCTTTGTTCCCGGGAATGTGATGACGAGAGGGGACAAGGGACTGCATTCATGGTGGGTGCTGCCAGCCCTCTCCCTGCCTGCTGCGCTCCCTGAGCCCGCAGTGCTCTCAGGCACATGCTGGGGAGAGAGATTTCCTCCAAACCTAACACGTATCACATTCATTAGAGAAGATCCCACCACAAAAGACCTGGAGCCAGAGGTGGAGGGGGTTCCTCAGGCTCTTCCCATGAGGGTCCTGTCCCCAAAGCCCCCACCACCATCTGCATCCCACTGACGAGGTATCCAGCAGGAAGAGGATGGTGCCCACACCCACCGTCCTGCCTTTTGTTCTCACCTTGCTTTGTTGTTCCTTAAATATTTGACTCCTTTATTTCACCTGGCACAGTGCAGTCGTGATAGATCAAACACTGCCCTGGTGCCAGCCATCCCCTGCACCGAACCCCATCAGGTCTCTGCAGATGCCCCATTGCCAGTATTTCCTGGTGTGCCAACAGCTCTGCTCTTTGCTAGATGGAGTATTTCGGGCAGATCTCCATTGGGACCCCACCCCAGAACTTCACCGTGGTGTTCGACACGGGCTCCTCCAACCTCTGGGTGCCATCCGTCTACTGCGTCAGCAAAGCCTGTGGTGAGTAGGGGCTCCTCGACTGGCTGGTCCCCCCCACCAGCTGCAGTGGGACCCCCAGGGTGGGCCCAGAGAAGCTGTGGGGTCACCAGCACACACAACCCAGGGACTTTGGGGGGATCTCCCCACCCAGCTGAGCCCTCCAAGGCACACACAGAGATAACAGAAATCTGGGGGCGAGCGGGGGGAGCCTCAGCGGGTTTGTTTGCTCAGGCACAGGCGGGGATCACACCACCAGCACCATCAGCCCGTGGGAGATATCAGACCTGCTCTTTAGGCCATTCTTACGGGAGAGCCTTTAAATAAACAAGCAAAGATGATAGCACGTGGCACAGCTTGGCAGCCAGGGGCTGGGTGGCAGGAACATGGTGGGCAGAGACCTCGGCATGGCTCCAGGCTGGCTGCCCAGGGGCTCAGCAGTGACAAGCACCCAGCTTGTGTGGGTGTCAGCGATCAGCCAGCCCTGGTGAGTCCAGCTCTGCTACCCTGGGACATGGAGCATCTCCAAGCAGCCCCAGAGCTCCTCAGGTGCTTCCAACAGCCAAGGTGGGCTGAGGAAAGCATCTGGGTACAGCAATGCCCATGGGGCTGCTTCTGTCTGTAGGATCTGCTGATCTTCAGGTCTCATAAAAATATTGCATGAGCTAATCCCGCTCCCCTTAACGAACCCAGCGCCTCGCAGGCAGATTGAAACAGGGAAGGTTTTATCCCTCCTCAAAACACCAGCATGCCCTGTTGTCTCATGAGCAGCTCTCTCCCTCGGCAGCATGCCCGTGATGCAGCATTTCGGTGATGCCACGTTGCCCCATCAATTTGCTCCAAGGCTGGTTGCTGCTGCCAGCCGGGGTGGGAGCTCCTGGCATCCATGGCCATGCAGATAAACAGTATTTCTGCTGACAGCTCCTCTCTCCTTCCCCAGCTGAGCACTCCAAGTTCCATCCATCCTGGTCCAGCACGTACCAGGCGATAGGAACTCCCTTCTCCATCCAGTACGGGACCGGCAGTTTGACGGGGGTCATTGGATCTGACCAAGTAGTTGTGAGTCATCTTTGGTTTCTCCTTCTCTGGACAACATACCTGGGACTTGGCTATAGACTCAGCATCACCATTGAGCCTCCTCTTCCTACTCCTTCTCCTCCCTGCAGGTCGAGGGCCTCACCGTGAGCAACCAGCAGTTTGCAGAGAGTGTCAGTGAGCCGGGAAAAGCCTTCCTGGACGCGGAGTTTGATGGGATCCTGGGGCTGGCTTACCCCTCGCTGGCTGTGGACGGGGTCACCCCCGTCTTCGACAACATGATGGCACAAAATCTGGTGGAGCTGCCCATGTTCTCCGTCTACATGAGCGCGTACGGACACAGCTTTGCTCCGGGATGTTGCTTAGACTCAAGCACCGCTTTTAGGGGATTGGGGCTGCTAAAATAAAGGTGTTTTATGGAGATAGTAAAGGGGGTTTTGGTGCTGTGCTGAGCACCACAGACCTCAGGCCTTACAGGAATGAAGCCAATGACCCTAAGGGTTTATGGGAAGCGAGTGGGTATAAATCCACCCGTTTAAAATGTGATGTGCAAAGTAAAGGAGAAAATCCCTCATGTCTTCTCCTCCTCCCTGCAGGAACCCCGAATCCTCCCTGGGAGGAGAGCTGCTTTTTGGTGGCTTTGACCCCTCCCGCTTCACAGGGACCCTGAACTGGGTACCAGTCACCCAGCAAGGATACTGGCAGATCCAGCTGGACAAGTGAGTGTTGCTGGGCAGGGAAGGGCTGGGCTGGGGCAGAGAAGCAGGACAAATCCCTCCTCATCCTTCTCTCTTTCCTCCTCCTCCAGCATCCAGGTGGGTGAGACAGTGACTTCAGGGAAGGGCTGGGTTGGGGCAGAGGAGCAGGACAAATCCCTCCTCATCCTTCTCTCTTTCCTCCTCCTCCAGCATCCAGGTGGGTGAGACAGTGACTTTCTGCTTGAATGGTTGCCAGGCCATCGT
>NW_010327350.1:0-3556 GCF_000700745.2 Antrostomus carolinensis | reverse complement strand
CATCAACGGGCGCCCCTACACGCTCAACGCCCAGGCGTACCCCCTCATGGTACGGCTGCAGCTCCCCCAGTGCCACCACCCCCAATTCCCAATGGCTCCAGAGACAAAGGTGGCCCAGAGCCACTCTGGGAGCTGAGCCATGAGTCCTGGCAGGTGACAAGCCCCACTGCTTCGTGCATGGGACCCGCAGTCACCATTCCTGTGTGTCCCCATGTGCACGAAGGTCTGGGGTTCATCTCCAGCTTTGCACTTCTCCTTCCCCAGGAGACCAGTGATGGCATGGACTTCTGCACCAGCGGCTTCCAGGGTTTGGACATCGCCCCTCCTGCCGGACCCCTGGACATCGCCCCTCCTGCTGGACCCCTCTGGATTTTGGGCGACGTTTTCATCCGTCAGTTTTACTCCGTCTTTGACCGTGGAAATAACAGGGTGGGCTTGGCCCCCGCTGTCCCTTAGGGCAGTGGCATCTTCTGGGGCAGGAGGGGGACAGAGCCACCAAGCTGCTGCCCTGGAGCAGGGCAGGGGGTTTCACTGCTGCATCAGTGTCCCTGGAGGTGATGAAGACACCTGGGAGCTGCAGCTGAAGAGCCCAGCAGAAGTTCACTCCACACTAGGAAGATGTTTCATAATGAATATAAAAATGTCTTGAGCAGTTTTGTGATCTGCTTTGCAGATTCTCTTTTTTTAAACACAGGTCAATAAAAGCTTTAATACAACAAAACCTGCCACGCTCGTGTCATTCCAGAGAAAAGAAAGTCCCAAGAGGTGGCTGTGGACATCCCCGAGCTCCCTGCTGAGCCCCGGGCGAGGGCTGTGGGCAGGGGCAGGGCTGGGGCTGGGGGAGCAGCGGGTTCACTGGAAAATGTGTCTCTTCAGCCGGCTGAGCTGGTGCTGGTGCACACACAGGAAGGTACCGAGGAGACTGGAGAGACCCTGGGGCTCTTCCTCTGCCTCAAAAATCCCACAACAACCGGTGATTTCCAGTGAATTTTGCTTTGATCCCCCTGGGCACTTGAAAAAACAATGTGGTTGGTCGGTACATGAAGTGAGAGAGGGCAAACCAGCCACCAAAGTTGGTAGCCAGTGGCCACGGGCTGGGGGGGGGGGGCTGTGGGGAGCTGCTGGCCATGGGGGTCCCCATGAGTCACTGCATGTGACTCGCTGACGGTACAAGGGATGCGGGAGAAAGCACGAGCGATGGTGGCTCATGCATGATGCATCCTGAGTCGCATGGAGGGCAGCGAGAAAGGGAAGCTCAGGGAAGGGTTATTTCTGTCTGTGCCTTCGCTGCGTTTTCCTGGCTGACACTGAAGCGAAGCCCCGTGGCAGGCGGGTGCTGGGGTCCCCACGGTTGGATCCAGGCTGTGTGCCTGCTGCATCTTTCCCAGACCAGAGCAGACTTCAGGGCTGGGATTGAGAGTGCTGGAAAATTCAGATCTGGTTGTAAACTTTGCAGCTCAGCCTTGTCGTTTGCAATGAAAGGAAATCTCTGCCTGCCTTGGAAATATTGATTGTGCCACTGACCAACATATGGTTTCTGTAACCGGTTCCTGTATTGACTTCACCTCAGCTGTGCTTTCCCCAAGCACTGGGCAGATAAGGTGTGGGGGCAGTTGGACAAAGGTCTCTCCCTCCTCCAGTTTAACTCTTTGCACACCAAGGTGCTGCTGAGCACCAGCCCATCACCGTGGCTGTAGGCAGCAGGGGAACATCCAGCTTTCCCAGCATGATGAGGAACCACTTGGCTGACAGCAAGAGGTGGCCCAGCTTGGATTTGATCAGGGTTGCTCTGCTGCCATGTGCTCTTGGGGTCCCAGAGCATCCCATGTCCTCTCGGCAGGTCTCAGAGGGTCACCTCTAGCCCCTCTCCCTGTGCATGGTGGATGCTCAGGGGACGTTGCTCCAGCAAACACTGAGCACCCCGAGAGCAAGCGTTGGGGTCCCTCTGTCCCCTGGGGAGCAGAGGTGGCCGATCAGCTGCAGGGAACACTCATCACTTGGATGCCTTTTGCTTTCTTCCCCTTCCCTCACTCTCACTGCCCCACGAGCCTTGCTGCAAGGAACAGCCCGTCCTCTCCTTGTCCACACGAGCCTTTCCTCTGACCGTGGCAGCCCTGGGTTTGTGTTTCATCATCTCCTAGCTGCAAGATCTTCCTCATAGTCACAGGGAACAAAAAACACACTTTTTTTCCTGAGAATTGCTGACTCGTTGAAGCAATGGGGACAGGATTGTAGCTGTGGTTGCAGGAGCTGCTGAGCAATGTCTTGGCCATCCTCCTTGTCCACACGAGCCTTTCCTCTGACCGTGGCAGCCCTGGGTTTGTGTTTCATCATCTCCTAGCTGCAAGATCTTCCTCATAGTCACAGGGAACAAAAAACACACTTTTTTTCCTGAGAATTGCTGACTCGTTGAAGCAATGGGGACAGGATTGTAGCTGTGGTTGCAGGAGCTGCTGAGCAATGTCTTGGCCATCACCCCCTCTACAGCACCACTCCCACTGCCTTCATCCAGGGTGAAGCTCTCACCAGGAGCGGTAAGGAGAGCAGGAGTTTTGGGGAAAATACCTTTTCTTGTGAAATCTAATAAAAGCCGGTGCTGGTGCTGAGCCCGGGCTGGGCACCCTGATGGGTACAGCCCCTCCTGCCTGAAAGCAGAAGTGGCTGCAGGCGTCAGCTGTAGCAGCACAACCACAAATCCCATCTCCACCGGCGTGGAGAGGCATCGATCATCTGACCGGGTGAGCAATGTCCATCCCACCAGGCGTGGAGGGATGAGTCGAGAGGAACAGGGGCAGAAGTAGTCAGGGGAGAGGTTGGACAATGAAGTCTCTCTGCAAGGACAAAGGTGAAGCAGCACGAGGAAAATAGGCTGAAAACAGGGATTAGGAGAGATCTGCTCCAGGGAAACATCAGCCTTTTCCCCACCACCGGTGAGAACTGGCTCAGGTGCTTCTCCTGCCTCATCCCAGCTCCTCCCTGCACTTGCCCCGTAGGGGGAAAAAACAGATTTTTCTGGCCAGACAGGTCCCAAAATTGCACCTGGGAAGGTGGAGGGGGAGGGTTTGTCCTGCTGAGTGCAGTGATCTTCCCTGAGATCCCACAAGGGATGTCTACAGCAAAAAAAAAAAAAATCTACAAAAATGAGGGCAACCAGTGGAAAAGCCAAAGCTGGTGGCCTCAGAGGGACCTCCCCACCGTGTCCCCAGGCTCCCATCCTGATGTGATGCCCTACTTTTGGGGTGCCCATGGGATGCTGGCTGTGGCCATGGGTGCAGGGTGGGAGCCCTTAAGGACTGGAATCATAGAATCATAGGTTGGAAGGGACCTTAAGGACCACCTGGTCCAACCTTTTTTGGCAAAAGCACAGCAAAGGCGTGGTCTAGACAAGGTGGGCCAGCACCCTGTCCAGCTGAATCTTCAGAGTGTCCAAAATTAATCTTAAAAAGTGTTTAAAATGAATCTTAAAAGTGTCCAAAAAATGACTGGGGGTTTCAGAGATGTGACCCGATGTACTGAGGGGCTGCAAACGCTTCTGCTTCCCACCCTGCCCCTCTCC
>NW_010327349.1:0-2993 GCF_000700745.2 Antrostomus carolinensis | reverse complement strand
AGCTCTGAGCACGACATCGTTGCTGCGGCCACCATAGAAACAGGAATGCTGTTAGTAACTCAGCAAGCTCTGCCTTGCCGAGGACACCAGTGCGCGCCTGTTACCCTCAGTATCGGAATAATCAGTTTATAGGAAACAAGGAAAAAGGGATGACAGGAGAAAACACGACTGGTCAAGATGAAAGTCAACCAGCTGACTGAATGGCACCAACCCCAAGACAAATTAATTACACCAAATGCTTTACTGCCCTTTTTAATTTTCTCTAATACTAAAACTTACTGATCTGCAATGGAATTCCTTTAGAGGGACTCAGCATCTCTGAAACCTGATTTAGGATAACGTCTCACTGCCTCCATGTAAAACCAATGAGATATATTTTCTATTCCTAGCACTTTCGACTATCTGCTCAATTCTTACATACCAAATTGAGTTCTAGATCTTACTCGTATTTTTTTATACTAGAGATTTTTATTACTTTAGGCATTTTCATGATTGATCCAGTAGCTGTTAGTGCCAATAAGAGTCCATTGACATTTTACAATTTGGAAGTAAAATAGAATAGGAAAAAGCGGGAAAAATGATAGCAGGTGGTGGTGATGTGAATAAAGATTTGCTGATGAGGTACACGTAAATTATGACTTTTTTCTTGGGGGGGGAAGATTTCAGAAGAACAGGCTGGAAAACAAGGAGGTCATTTCAATTTTGACACTTGAGTCAGCCAATTATTTAATAATCCTACAATTATTTCATATAGAGTAATTGCAAAAATGGCTTACAGTCAAAACACCACCTACCCTGAGGTCCTTTTGTCACCTCAGAAAACATGTACCAGTAAAAAGATGATGTACCAGATCTCTTTTCTGAGCAGAGATCTCGTACCTTGGGGAAAAAGAGTGTGAGGCCGTATCAAAAGAGCTGATGGGAGCTCAGTGTCCTGCGTTGTCTCTGGAAGTCGGCTCTCCAGCCCCTCTGTCTTGGCTTTGGGCTGTCAGTTTATATAGGTAGACTGCTTGTCCCCTAGATATCTTGCAAGCATTTTGGGGTTTTAATTTATCTTTAAAAAAAAATATAAAAAATAAAAAAAGAATCTTTCTCACACCACAGTGTTTTCTTTTTTCAACCAACTGAAAAAGCGCCTGGAAAAAAAAACCAGGTTCCTCAGAGAGCTATTGATTCAGTTTAGCCAGAGCAGTAGCTTTCAAAATGTGAAGAAGGGGTAAGATCAAGCACAAGATGTATGTGGGGGTCAGTGGGAGCATGAGAAACACACACAAAAAAATTCCATCTAGCCTTTTTATCTCCTTTTTTTTTTTTAAGAGATAAGTAGATGAGAGAGGAGTGGGACTATAGACCCAGTTTTGCCAGAGGTTTGGGAACAATGATTTTTGTTGAAAGAGACAGGTACAAATTACCACACTCAAGGATCCTGGGCGTGGACTTGAGGAGCAGAGGTGTGGGAAAGGAAGGGGATGGGAGTATGCAAAGCAAGGGAGGCAGGGGAGCCGGGCACCAGCTAAAAGAGAAGGTGTGAGCACAAAATGATAAAATGCCTATAAAAAGCCTGAGTCCTCAGGAATCTCACCTTGTGCTGCCTTCTTGACAGAGCTTGTTTCCGAACAGCCCTTTCACATCCATAGTCTACACAAAACTGGCTGTGAAAATTACTGAAACTCCATCTGCTGTTGCTGTGAAAAAAGGTTAAAGATGCTTAAGAGTCTTATTTTCTCACAAATTCCTGAAACTTTCTTCTGGAGCCTTTAGAACCAGAGAGGTTTTACTTCAATTCCATTAAAGCTGGCTTAAAAGCTGACCTTTTATTTCTTAGAAACATATTTTTTCTTTTATTACGTTTCAGTGCCCATTTTTAAAGGAAACTTGTCCTTTCCAGGACTCTTCTTTATATTTCTATGTGACTTTTTAGTATTATGAATTCATTTTTAAAAGCAATGTTACTGTTAAAATTAGTGCTTATTTTTTTCTCTGCATTAGATTCATAATGCCTGTGAATCTGGCTGTTTAAATAAAGAATTTGCTGTATCACTTACCTTAGGTGACTAAGTATTAAATAGTCATTTGTGTCAAAGCTGAATTTGACAGTATTTAGATTTCCTGCACGTTGCAAAGAGCGGGGGTTTAACTGACAAGAAAGTGCTCAAGGGGATGAAAAACGCCTATTTATTAAATTTTATTGTCATAGGTACAAGAAATGTTCCTGCATTAAACCCAAATTTGTTACAGACCTAGGGTCAAAACCGAAACCAAATTCTCAGACCAAAATAAAATTACAAAATAAAACACACTTAAAAAAAAAACCCTCCTTTGTGAAATTGGTTTGTGATGTGTTAAGTGGGAAACATAAAGTTTCTTCAGCTAAAATAAGAGTGTTCACAAATTCCTCCTGGAAATACACTGGATCTGGGATCATAGACTCATGGAATCACAGAATGGTTTGGGTTGGAAGGGACCTTTCAAGCCCATCTAGTCCAACCCCCCTCTTCAGTGAGCAGGGACATCTCCAGCCAGACCAGGTTGTTCAGAGCCCCATCCAACCTGACCTTCAATGTTTCCAGGGATGGGGCTTCTACCACCTCTCTGGGCAACCTGGGCCAGTGTCTCACCACCCTCAGTATAAAAAGTTTCTTCCTTATATCTAGTCTAAATCTACCCTCTTTTAGTTTTAAACCATTTCCCCTTGTTCTGTCACTACCTACCCTTGTAAAAAGTCTCTCCCCAGCTTTCCTGTAGGTGCCCTTCAAGTATCAAAAGGCCACAATAAGGTCTCCCTGGAGCCTTCTCTTCTCCACCGCCCCAGCCACAACTCTCTCAGCCTGTCCTCACAGCAGAGGTGCTCCAGCCCTCGGATCATCCTCGTGGCCTCATCTGGACCTGCTCCAACAAGTCCATGTCTTTCCTGTGCAGAGGACTCCAGAGCTGGACACAGCACTGCAGGGCGGGTCTCACGAGGGCTGAGTAGAGGGGCAGAATCACCTCCC
>NW_010327348.1:0-4681 GCF_000700745.2 Antrostomus carolinensis | reverse complement strand
GGCGGACTCCGCCCCGTTAAGGCCGTGGGTGGCGGGGTGGGGGGCGCCCCTGGGGCCGCGGCGCTGAGCGCTGCAGGGCGGCACCGGCATGGCAGCCTCTTTGCGATGGCACGTCTCCTCTAGTCACAGCAGCGCAGCCCCAGCCCCAGCTCCAGCTCCTCTCTACGTGCCGAGGGAAGGAACGCGGGGCCCGGCGGCGGGGCCCGGGGCAGGCGGCAGCGCTAACGCCCCCTCCCTGCAACGTGCTCGGCCAAGAGGAGGGCACGGGCTGTAAAAGTACAGAGTTAACGTTCCATTCTTTTGTTCTGGGCTTTAACTCTTAAAATTAATTTGTGTTTTGCACTCTCTCTTTTTTTTAAATAAAAATACAAAACCTGGAAGTTATTTTATTTTTAAATGGAAGTGAACACCAGGACTACTACTCCCTACCAGAAACTGACCTCAGACAAATAGGCTGTGAACCTCATGACGAATTCACTAAAGTTAGAAACACTAATATTTGTATCAGTTTTGTTTTGGCCTTCAGCACCAACAGATCTTACAAACAAATCTGGTGAAAAAACAGCCACCAATACCCAAGAGGAATTAGGCTGCAAGAGTTTAAAAAAATGTTTTTACCTTTTTTTTTTTAAACTGCCATCCCTTCTGTTCTAAGGCCACTTCAGCTATATGATGTAAAGCAAATTTTACACAAGACTCTCAGTATTTCATGTCTCAAAGGCTTGTTTTGCTGAATTAAGGTCTTTTATATTCATTAATTAACAGACTGAAATCCATCTTAACGTCACATTTAGAAAGTTTCTTGGACAAGGATTTTTGCAATTTCTGTATAAGGAAAATCAGCACTTTTGGGTAAAAGTAACATGTAAATTTAAACCACATAATTGGGATGAATTTAATTATTTATAAGAAGGGGCAGATAAATAACAGTAGAACACTGTTTCCTCTTGAAAGTTTGGTAAGTTTATTCATTGAAATATTTGTGTCTATCACATATAGGCAGAAATTGTTATTTTAAAATTGATATATCACTAAAAATTAACGGCAGATACTCCAAATATATTACAATTTATTATATAGCAAATCAGAACACCTACACTCGTATTTTATTTTTGGATTTACATTTATCTAAAAACTAGGAAGTCCGAGAAATTATTAAAATAGATCCTGGAAAGCAATGAAAAGGAACTAAAAAGTTAGGGAATATGCAAGGCTGCATGACACTACTGTCTTCATGAAGATTTCCAGTCCTGCACGTACCAATCTGCAAGCTTCCAGATGGTAATGTCTGCTGGAGCTTCCTCGTGCTGCCCCACACCCTGTAATGCAAAGCCCTGAAAGATTTTGAGGACACCTTAGCTACTTTCAGTAATTTCAGTGTTCTTTACAGAGAAAGGGAGTGTGCAACGACTTTCAAAGAAGTCATGTTTACTAGAAAACATTTTCTCTTTTTCCCCAGAAATGAGAAATTCTAATGCCAAATACAAGCATTCAGGCACCAAGTTATAGGTATCAGAAGCAACTATAACCTTGCTGACCTGAAACATCTGGGTAGAAAGCAGCAGGTAAATGTTATATAAAAAGCAAACAGAAAAAATCTCTGATAAAGAGCGTACAAAAGTATAGCAGGACTGGAAATGTTCATGAAGTTCATGAAGACAATAATGTCATGTATTCATGCAAACTGGGGAACCTCTGGAAAACCAAGACAGATCAGTAGCGAGGAGAAATTAAGGTTCAAAAAGAGCTCTATTTGCTAGACTAACAGTAACTGTTGAGCTCTTCAGTCTTCATCTGGGTATTCAGACTAATGCTATGGCCACAGAGGAGTCCTAGCACGTTGTCCTTTGCAGAGACAGGATACAACAAACAAATACTTGAAGGTGATCACAGTGAGGGGGGGCGAGGGGGGAACGAACAGCCAATCCTCAAAGTAGGCCCCTGCAAAGGACACCTGAAAAACCAAAAAGCAAACAAAACCCCACAAAATGCTTCTAGGGGAGCTGAAAAAAACCTACAGCACCTTCAACATATTGGAGTAGCAGTCAGTTGCATTTACTGTGGCAGGCTGAGCCACTGACACAGATTCATCTTCCCCATTTTGAGATGTCTAAACTAAACAACTGAAAAAAAACCCCACAAAACACCAGATGCCCGAGCCTAAAGTAGTTGTCCCGTGTTCTGTAGCAAGAACTGGCACTTCCACATAGCAACTTACAAGACCTCTTTTAGGATCAAATGGATCTCCAGCTAAGCCTGCCTATTCATTTTCCCTAACTGCAAATGAAAGCCAAGCTAGTTAATCTTGGGACAGACCTCAAAATTTTAGTTACCTAAATCTCAGAAGAGGAATCCAGCTTGTGTGCCTCAAAGCAAATACTCCATGCTGCCTCTCAAAAGTCTGATTACAGGAGGAATTATTTCTGTCAGAAGTGACTTGTTTTTAATAATGACTTAAATAAGCAAGAAACTTCTAAAACTTATTTTGCATCTGTATATATCTCTCCTAAAAGCTTATTACTTCATTAGCAATTATTTAAATGTTTGTTGTAATTAGTCATTGCACTCAGACTGGCAACCTTTTATAACTAGGGAATACATCTTACAAAACTAACAATTGTATAGCTTATTAGATTCTAAATGGTTACATTTTATTTTATCAGAAAATGGTTGAGTACATTTTTTCTTGATTAACACTTCATTAGTTTCCATAGAGCTCTATTCAGATACAGTGTAGAATAATATGAAAACCAGGATTCAAAATAATTATTTTTTAGATTGATCTGTTTTAAATGTACTGGATACATTCTAACAAGGATAGAACTGGTTGTTTCTGGCTGGCACTGCCTTCAGCTTCCACATACAGCAGATTTCCCCTTCACAGATCTATCTTATATAAGGGAGGGGGGTGGAAATCCAAGCTTTTTAAATTCCTAATCCGTGTCCAAGTTTGAACTAGTTCTTTGAACTGAGCTGGTTAAAGTGAAATTGAACTGCAAGAAGCAACTACTGGTAACAGATTGTGGTTTAGAACTACAAAAACTTGCTTCCTGATTCTTAGTCTATAAAGAGGAAGGGCTACTCCATTCACCAGTTCCGTGCATTCTCTTTAAGATTCTGGCAACGCATAACCGCTTAAAATTTTAAGAGACTGTAGTGCACACAGTTGTAACAGAGGTTACTGACTTCATACTTTAAGAGAAAACATTAAATTTAATATTTTATTTATTATTTAATATTAAATTTAAATCACTCTTTTAAAACATATGTTTATCTTTCCTCATTTGTTCTAGGGCAGTACTCTAGGGTTCATTTTAGTGGTAAGGTAGTACCATATTATGCCTCAACACCAAGCCCTGAGGCATGAACAGATGTTCAGTAAGTAGATCTGCAAGCAAGAGTTGTGATGTACTCCAGAAACCAGTTCTTTGTACACGTACATGCCAGCAGTACTATGCACATAATATTCCTGTCCCCTTCCATGTTTTCTCATAAGAGATTGATCAAAACCAGACTGCTTTCCATGCTTTCTAAAGGTCCTCTGTTGGCAGCAATCCAGTTTGGGCTGCCATTTTTCTATGGAGCCTCTCAGTCCCCTGCCTCATGACCAGGCATTATTCTGTGACATTGTGGGGGAAAGAAGTGTAAGTCTTCTGGCAAGGAAGCCAGAAACATAAGCAATTCCTTGGCAACTTTAATAGTTGCAAGTAAGGACTAGTTAACAATTAAAAACAACAGACCAAGCAATGTCAGGCTTCCAAGTTCCTCATCATCACCAGCCTCTGCAGTCTTGAAGCTGTTAACTTTGTAAATATCACTGGTCACGGAGATGCATGCCAAATCTACGGCAGATATTCTGTACACAGAGAGCAGCAGTTACGATTCGAGTTTGAAGATCAGGGTCTTCAATAACAAAACGGTGAAGATGCCAAACAGACACCTGACTTACAAGGGATTTTCTTTCTTATTTCTCTATTGGCAGTCCCTTCTGAAAACAAAACAGACCAAAAACCCCTCGACAACATTAAACTCACAGGCAGTATGGGCTTAGGCCTTTGAATATGTTTCAACATTGCAGTACTTCTGATTGAAGAAAAAGATGGTAGCTGTACTTGACTTGTCCTTTCCATAAGGAACATGCTTCAGGTGAAAAGAGGATTACGGTGCTGACAAAGGAGATTCATTAAGAAGTTCTTAAGGTAGGCATGTGGCCCACCAGTGGGATTAAACAGGTTAACATGGAGAGAAAAGCATATCATACTGATTTTAAAAATAAGCTTATCTGAGAACTCCTCTAAATGTAGATTATAAAGGAAATTTGAGCAATGAACACTTTAATCACTTGCTAATGAAATGTTGCAGTTAGCATAGTAAATACACAGGTATCTTATCCTTTTTATCAAATCTGTTTCATAGTCAATACTTAAAATGCTTAAAACCCCAGAAATACAACGATCAGTTTTTAGTATGTTACTATCTAAACTGACAGGACACAAGGACTATTACATTCCGAATCAGAAAAGCGTATGGTAACTAATGCACTGTAGTTCTTTTATTTGATGCATTCTACAATGCAACACAAAACCCCTATTCTGCTGGTAAGAACACTCAGTACTATTTTTATTGCAAGAATTCTGTCCTGTATTTAAGATACACCTTGACTCTTTAAGATGTAATGCAC
>NW_010327347.1:1039-1336 GCF_000700745.2 Antrostomus carolinensis | reverse complement strand
AAACCTTAAACCCTCTCCCAAACTTAAACCTTCCTCTCCCAGACCTAAAACCCCTCCTAAGCCCAAACCTAATCCCTCTCTCAAACCCAAACCCCTCTCCTCTCAAACCCCAAACCCCCTGAACCCAAACCTAAACCTTCTCTCAAACCTAAACTCCTCTCAAACCTTAAACCCTCTCCCAAACATAAACCCTCCTCTCCCAGACCTAAAACCCCCTCTGAGCCCAAACCTAAACCTCTCTCAAACCCTAAACCCTCTCCTCTCAGACCCCAAGACCCTCTCCTAAACCTAACCCTC
>NW_010327347.1:0-644 GCF_000700745.2 Antrostomus carolinensis | reverse complement strand
GAGCCCAAACTTAAACCCTCCCCCAAACCTAACCCCCTCTCAAACCCCAAGCCCCTCTCCTCTCAAACCCCAAACCCCCTCTGAGCCCAAACCTAATCCCCTCTCCTTTCAAACCCCAAACCCTCTCTCTCAAACCCCAAACCCCCTCTAAGCCCAAACCTAATCCCTCTCCCAAACCCCAAGCCCCTCTCCTCCCAAACCCCAAACCCCTCTCAAACCTTAAACCCTTTCCCAAACCTAAACCTCCCTCTCCCAAACCTCAAATCCCTCTCCTCCCAACCCTAAAACCTCTCTCAAACCTCAAACCCTCTCTGAGCTCAAACACAAACCCTCTCCCAAACCTAATCCCTCTCTCAAACCCCAAACCCCTCTCCTCCCAGACCCCAAACCTCCCAAACCCCCTCTGAGCCCAAACCTAATCCCTCTCTCAAACCCCAAACCCCTCTCCTCCCAGACCCCAAACCTCCCAAACCCCCTCTGAGCCCAAACCTAATCCCTCTCTCAAACCCCAAACCCCTCTCCTCCCAGACCCCAAACCTCCCAAACCCCCTCTGAGCCCAAACCTAATCCCTCTCTCAAACCCCAAACCCCTCTCCTCCCAGACCCCAAACCTCCCAAACCCCCTCTGAGCCCAAACCTAAACC
>NW_010327346.1:378-6464 GCF_000700745.2 Antrostomus carolinensis | reverse complement strand
TCCAGGGTTGTCGAGTCCCAGATGCAAAATCTGGCACATGAGCTGGGAGCCCCTCTCCCTGCAGGCACAATCTCTCTCCTGGCCAGCTGGGCAATCCAGATCTGGTCCACAGCCCCCAAGCCCAGATAGAAAAACCTCCTGTGAACACCCTCCTGCGCTCGCTGCAGAAATAAAACGAGCTGGGGGCCTCTCTGGCAGCTATTTCCATCTCCGATGGGCTCCTTTTCCAAGGAAAAAGCGAAGCTGCTCAGATGCTGATTCCTCACCCCAGCCTTGGGATTCCAGGCACCGACAGGATCGTTTGTTACTGTTAATTATCAGCGCAGTGGTGTGAGGTCTGCAGGCCAGATCACACCTTCAGAGAGGTCTGTGCAACATCAACCAAACAGCTCAGCACAGCAAAAACTGCTCCTGAGTCCTCCAGATCCCGGAGAGGGATGCAAGATCCCAGAGAGGGATGCAAGATCCCAGAGAGGGATGCTCTGGCTCCTGCTCTGGGGCCATATCTCTGGGATTCATTAGTCACCGGAGCCTGTGATGGTGCCACTTTTGCATGGTCCCTCTGCCCAGCGGTGCCACGCAGGGCTGGGTCTGTGTGCAAGGGCTGGCAGGGTGGATTTTAGCTCCAGAGTTTCCAGCTCAGGCCACATCAGATTCCTTCTCTCTCCCAGATGTGCCTGCAGTTCCCATGAGCACTCATGGAGGATGCATCTAATGGCATCTGCGTCCCTTTGTGTGGTTATTGGGATGGAAGGAGCCGTCTCCATCTCCCAGAAGCTGCTGGCCTGGTGCTCACACGA
Organism: Antrostomus carolinensis; assembly: GCF_000700745.2. NCBI lineage: Eukaryota > Metazoa > Chordata > Aves > Caprimulgiformes > Caprimulgidae > Antrostomus > Antrostomus carolinensis. The sequence goes on along the minus strand of NW_010327346.1, from coordinate 5,664 downwards.
TAAGAAGAGTTTCTCAGCAGGGAGCAGCTGTAAAACGCGATGGGAAATGACATTTTTCTACTAAATGGGTATTTCTGGGTTTTCTGCTGAGGAGCAGCCGCTGTGCTGGAGCAACAGCAACTGTCACCACCCAGCCAGTGGCGGGGGCTTTGCTGCAAAACCTGCAGACAAGTTGTCACCTCGTCCGTGATGATATTTTGACAGAACTGGAGACCCAGGGCCAGGAGCCAGATCTGACCGCTGGGGAGAAGCCACTGGGTGCCAGGAGAGCCCCGACAGCCACCTGCACCAGGGGAAACCCCTGCACAGGTCAGAGGGATCAAAGAATGAAACCCCTGAGGTGGCATTTCCAGAAGTGCTGGAGATGTGGCCGGTTACTGCAGGGGGTGAGTTGTGATGTGCTGGGCAAAGTCAGCACCTAACCCAGAGCAGCCCTTGCCAACGCAGAGCCTGGTTTCAAACCCATGCGAGGGCCTGGACATCATTTTGAAAATCAAGAGGCAAAAACCAGAGAAGCAACTTCACTGAAAATGAAGTTGAGCTCTTTTCCATTCTACAGAATCCCAGAATCCTCTGGATTGGAAAAGCCCTTTATGATCATGGAGTCCAACCATGAACCCAACACTGACCAGTCCCCGACTAACCCATGTCCCTCAGCACTGTGTCTACACGACTCTTCAATCCCTCCAGGGATGGGGACTCCACCACTGCCCACTGCACCCAAACGCAGCCGCTTGCTTACTCCCCAGGAGCAAGAGAGGAAGAGCCCCTCATGAATCTCCTGCCCATGGGGGACAGGAGATGGAACAGCCCCTTGGCAGAGCCCAATGCCCATGAAGCTGATCCATGGCAATATTCCTCACCCCTGAGATCTTGCGCTTGCAGAGGGACAAACACAAAGTCCTTCAGTGCCAGGGACACAAATGCAACATGGGGATGTTCTCAGCGTTTCTCTCCTGACAAATCCCAGCTGAACCCAAACCCCAGCGCTGTTCTGGCTGATGAAATGAAACCAGCTCTGCCCCAGTACACACCAGGACACCCCAGTTCCCAGGTACGGCAGAGTCACTGCCAGCACCGCACCGGTCCCTGCAGCTCCCTCCGCCACAGCGAGCCGTGCTGGCGCGGGGCCGGGGAGGATGCTGCTTGCTCCAGAGCTGGCACTGAACGTTGGTTGAGAGCAACAGGTTTTGTACTAATTAAAGTGGAATCAATTAGGCTGCAAGATATTCAGCCACCTGGTGCTTCTGACTATTTTTTCCTCCTCCTTCTCTTTTTCCTTAATGTGCTGCTGCTGCCTCCAGGGAAGTCATGAAAGAAGCAAGACATGTTCCAGTTTCTTGCTTTCTTTTAGATTAAAAAATGCTGTTTCTGAGGAAATCTGTGCAGGTTGACCAATTAAAGTGCTGTACATGTCCCTGAGAGCTGCAACCGGCACCTCCTGTGCCATCCATCACTCCCTCCAGCCACCCTCCATCAACGCGTGTCGCCGGCTCCGGCAGTTGATTTGCGCTGCGTGAAAAAAAAATCTAATAAAAAAAAAAATCCGCAGTGAATAAAGAAAAAAGCAGCACAGGAGGTGTAATGGGATCCCGTGGGAGGCACAAAGGAGCCCTACACACGAGGAAGCCCTTCGGAGACCCGGCTGAGCCAGGCTTTTCCCTTCGAGAAGGTCCATTAGAGTCTCTTTGTGCTCAATAGCACATAAATCAAGAGGAGAGAAGAGCAGCGGCTGCCCACCCTGGGAAGCCCCCGGGGCTTTGCCGAGCGCTGACCTTGAAGAAAATGAAGGGGTGAGCAGGGAGGCTGGAGGAAGGACTGCGAGCGATGCGGGTGGAAATCAGAGGGCAGCGTGGTGACGAGTGGCAGGGGAGCAGCGGCTGAGAGCTCTGCACACGATGCCTTTCACCCTCCAGCCAACGCTTTTCCCACCCGCGGCTCTGCCCCGGGGAAGGGTTGTGAAATTCTGAGCCCAGGATAAAGCCCTCTGGCAGATCAATCACATTGAATAGTAAATGTGAAAGGGAACAGCAAAGGGCAAAAAAAAAGGGGGACCGTGGATTGGATGGCGAGGTAAAGGTCACAGAGGAGAATATTAATGCCACGTTGGCTGACACGTATTAGGAAGCTCCTTGAATTCTGGCATTAGGGAGGATTCATTAATTTAACTGATTCCCTCTCTGGGAACCGCCGCATCAGGTGCACTAATTCAGAGCAGTGACAGTAACTCCCTTCTCCTCGCTGGTTCCCCTCCAAGAACAAGCTCTGGGAGGAGCTGGGTGGCTCGAGGTCTGTCTGGGGTCCCCGTCTCACACCCCGCAGCGATGCTCTGGCCATCACCCAAGAGATGACAACTTGGTAAGGGAGAGGCTGAGCAGGCTGGAGCCATGCCAAGGAGAAACGCCGGCGTCTGAAGCACGCTTCGTGGCGGTGGGGGCAGCTGGTAGCCACCCTCTGAGCTGAAGGAGCCCCTGGCCATCGTGGCACCGGGCTGGAGGAGACCACCACAGGGTAGGTCTTGCCAAACAGACACTGTGATGGTTCTAAAAACACGATGGACGAGGCCGTCAGCATCCAAGAGCTAAAGGTGCAGGCTGTGCTCACGTGGAAGCCTCTGCCACACGGGTGGCTGCGCCACAGTCTGCCTTCTCCTGCCGATTTTCAAGGGTACCTTTTGTCACAGCCGGAATAAAACCGCGCTGCTTCCCAGCACTGCAGCTGCCGTGGGAGTCACCGCGGCGGCTCCTTCGCCTGCCGCAGCTGTGCCAGCCCCACCTGCCTTTCCCTGCCGCGCTCCACGGCGGCTCAGAGCCAAGGACAGAGGCCGTGGGAGCACATTGTCACATCCCCGTGGGACATGACACCCGAGGGGGATAAGCATTGTGTGGACAGAGGTACCAGGAGGTGCAGCCGGGTCCCCCCTTCCCCTCTGCTCTGTACCAGGAGCTCTCGAGATGAGTAATCACCGCAACGTCTCAGGGCACAGCCATGGCTGTACCAAAGCTCAGGTTCGCTCCTCCGCTGAGAGAAAAAGCTTCTGCAATGCCCTGGACAGCTCTGCTGCTCCCCAGCCGGGACCAGCCCCTTGGGAGCAGGAAGGGGCAAAACATGTAAAAAAATCACTTTCTGGGAACCAGCACGTTGCTGTGGAGCCCAGAGAGAAGCCCCAGGGTCAGGACAGGGCAGAGTCTCCCGTGTGTTACAGCATCCCAGAATGGCCTGGATTGGAAAAGCCCTTTAAGATCATGGAGTCCAACCATGAACCCAACACTGACAAGTCCCCGACTAACCCATGTCCCTCAGCACTATGTCTACACTGCTCTTCAATCCCTCCAGGGATGGGGACTCCACCACTGCCCTGGGCAACCCCTTCCAATGCCTCAGAACCCTTTCAGCAAAGAAATTCTTCCTCACATCCCATCTCAACTGCCCTGGCCACAACTGGAGCCCATTTCCTCTTGTCCTGTCCCTTGGGCCTTGGTTGAACAGACCCACCCCCACCTCTCTGCACCCTCCTCCAAGGGACTTGGACAGAGCCAGAAGGTCTCCCCTCAGCCTCCTTTTCTCCAGGCTCAACACCCCCAGTTCCCTCAGCCACAAGGGAACTCAGCACACTTGTGCTCCAGACCCTTCCCCAGCTCCGTTGCCCTTCTCTGGACACATAATAAAGGATTTTTTCTACTCCAAGGGGAACTGAAAGCGCTGGAGTTATGGAGATTTTCCCATCCACTTCCCAGCTGTGCATTTGCAGCCGGACACGAGAAAGAGCAGCGTTTGGGAGGATGCGGGAACTGACTCAGCCCAATTCCTTGCTCCACATATGAGAAGCCTGGAGCACTTGATGGGTGTTTCTGCACAAAAGCCAAAACCTAATTGAACCTCTTGCCTCGGCGGTGCCTATAGTGGAGCTCGGCCCTGGGGTGGAGGGGAGCGGGCACCAGCAAGGCTGAGAACAACCCACCGCTCCCAGGGCTGCCTGCCATTAAAAAATGCAATCAGCTGATTTTGGAGAGTAGCAAAATGTCCCCTTTGCAATCAAGCCATCAGCTTTTATCTTTCTTGTAGGAACAGGCTTCCTTCAAGAGCGAGGAAGTGATATTTTAGAGAGTCTAATAAAGCAGTTTCAAATGAAACTCTGCGGAACAATAGCCTGAGCTGGGAACTGGCGTTTGAACAGGGAGTCGGGCGGGGGAGCTGTGCTACAATTTATTTCCTCTCATTTCATTTCATAAGAGGGAAGCAAAACAAAGCAGACACCTGAGGCATCTCCGGCTGGCGCTGGAGATTTAGCAAATGCTGCCATCGCGCGGGAAAGCCTCTGCTTAACCCCAAGACAGCGATGGCTTTGGGGGAGCCCCCATGGAGGCAGGGGAGCAGGAGGAGCCCCACTTTCCTGGGACGCTGGTGCTGGGAGAGCAAAGGAGCCTTTGTCCTCCGTCAAAATCTGTGGGGTAAGGCAGGTCCCACATCAGCCCGGTATCAGCTCCTTATCTCAGCACAACCTGACTTGGTTTTACACGGCTGCGATGTCAGGAGGCTGCTGGAGCTTCTGCCCGTGCGAAGCAGCCGCCGTGGGGTCTTCGGCAGCCGGCGGTTCTCCCAGCCCGTTCCTATGGAAACAGGTTGGGAATCTGTCCAGTTTTCCATAAAGACTGAGAACGGAGAATGAACTCGTATTGATTAAGTGGCTGTTTGTCACGTTCAGGGTGTTGCAATTCAAGAGGACATGTGGCCCCAGAACACCAGCCCGAGATGATTTCATGGGCAGGGTGTATCACGGGGACGCGTGCAGAGCAGCGTCGCAACCTTCCCGTTCTGCCTTAACAGCCACCGAGATGAATCACGTTCACCGAGGCTGGGTTAGAGCTTCAGAGGGATCAAAAACGATTTAAACAGGGTGGAAAGAAAAAAAAACCAAAAAGAACAGATTGAGGTGCTGATCGTCGTGTGTGCTCCGCGTGCTGCGGAGTCACTCGTGCCTTGGTGGAGTGGGTGGGAGATGCTGTTGATATCAACTGGGAGTGCCTGACCCCTGGAATTTGCAGGTCTAATGTGAGCCTCATACCAAGCAGGGGGTTTGTGCACCCAGATCCTCCAAGGAATGAAGATGTGACAATTTCAGTTGACGGATGGGTCCTTTTTTAGAAAATGAGTCTACTCATTACAGAAAAAAAAACCAAAAACCAAACCCACACCAAAACCAAACTGGGAAACACAAACCCTCGAATCTCTGAATGCAGAAATCATCTGAAAAAAAACCCCAAAAGAAACCAAACCCTGAACACC
>NW_010327346.1:0-368 GCF_000700745.2 Antrostomus carolinensis | reverse complement strand
CCCTCAGCTGCAAAAGGCCATCAGTGAACAGGAGCAGCAGCCGAGCCTGGCGATGCCGGGGCCCGACTCACCCTTTCTGTGGGGGCTCCAGGCTCGTCGCAGCTGCAGTGGGTGCAGGGTCCCACCCAAAGGCACACGCAGCCACCCTTCCTTTGGGACAGGCAGAGCTGCTGGTGGGGACCAAGGGTCCCCTGAGGAGCTCAGCCTGGTGTGTTTTGCTCATTCATGGGCAAGTGTAGGAAGTTGGACCCCTAGAAAGATGGGCTGGGGGCTCCCAGTGTGATGGTCCCAGATGTGACTATCGCTCACTGGTTGTACCGCAGCAAACAGGCGCCGGCTTCAAGCTGTACGAACCACTCGTGGTGTTG